>NC_056558.1:30604111-30611026 GCF_013358625.1 Macadamia integrifolia
ATTAAAAAAAAAAAAAATTGATAAAACCCAAAAGCCAAAAAAGAGATCAAGAGCCATTTATGTGTTTTGGCCAAAATGGATTTTCATTTATTTTTACGTTGAACCTTAATGAACACACACTTAAAGTCCCAATATAAAGGGATAAGGTAGTCATTTGTTTTGTAATTAGAAATTCAAGCCCCTTGCCCCTTCTTCAATACAAAGTGGAGAAAGCGAATTATAAAGAAGATGGGTGAAGGTGTAGAAACTCAACCCTAAAACAATGTAGAAGATAATGGAAAAACAAAACAAACAATGCACACAGATTTTACGAGGTTTGGTAAGGTTGCCTACATCCCCGGTGAGATGAGATCCTGCTTCACTATCAATGGAGAATAGGGTTACAGCACTCTTCCTCACACCTCTCCGTATTGCTTGCATTACAGAGAAAGAAACCCTCGCTACAAATATATAGCGAAAAAAACTCTGATCCGGATTAAACTACAATTGCCCTCAAATAAAAAATTCGAGTGGGAGGCTGCGCCCCCTTACACTCCCTGCTATGCAGGAGGGCCTTCTGCCCCCCTTGCAACCCCCACGGCCCGCTAACCGGCTAGCGGGACCGCCGTCCTACCGGTCTAGTTGCTGCACTAGTACTCCCTGGATTTAAACTGCGACGGAATACAAAACATCATACACCAACAGAAGGGAACATATCTTCATCCATTTCTTCAAAAAACCATTTTGCACATAAGAATATCAAACTATTTCTCATAAAAAACCATTTTTCTCAAGTAGTTATCAATATTTTTATGTTTTGATTAAAAAATATATTCATTAATGATTTTTGATAAATTAATAAAAAGAAAAAAGAAAAATGATGCCAAAAAAAGTCTTAATTGAATTGAATTAACCTTCGTACCACTTCAAAGCTCAAACCCCAGAACTAGATATCCTTCTTATGAACCTATCACACTTATTCAAATAAGCCTGCACAAGACTTTCAGAGCTTGGGTTGGGTTTTTAGTCCATCATAGCTAGGCTGGGCTAAGGTTGAGATTTATAGGCCAAGATCGGACTGTCCGAGAGAGAGAGAGAGAGGGAGAGAGAGTTAATCCCCTCCCACAAAGGATCTGTTATTGTTTTTGGCGGTTCAAGCTCGAAAGTTGAAAGAAACTTCAAACAGAAGTTTCAGACCTTTTGCCAATGTTGTTCTCTTTGCAGTCCCCTTTGATTTCTTCGTCCTCTCTGCATCTCCTCCCCTTCTCAGACCCTCCTTACAAAGTCCTCAGATTTCACCCATCTCTCTCTCTTCTCTCCTCATGCAAGGGTATGGAAAATTTTAAACAAATCCACTCCCAATTCATCAAGACAGGCCTGCACAACACCCAATATGCACTGAGTAAGCTAATCGAGTTTTGTGCAATTTCTCCCACTGGTGATCTTTCTTACGCTGTCTCAATCTTTTCTTGCATCGATGAACCAAATCAATTCGTATGGAACACGATTATTCGAGGTCATTGCTTGAGCTGTACCCCTATCCATGCCATAGCTTTCTATGTAAGTATGCTCCTTGCAGGAACAGAGCCGAATAGCTATACTTTCCCTTTCCTTTTGAAAGCTTGTGCGAAAGTTCAAGCTACCCATGAAGGGAAACAGGTCCATGCGCATGTTGTGAAGCTTGGTCTTGAGACTGACGCCTTTGTACATACTTCTCTAATTAACATGTATGCCCAAAGCGGCGAACTAGCTGATGCCCGGCTGGTCTTTGATAAAGGTTTTTCGAGAAATGCGGTTTCCTTCACGGCTTTGCTAACAGGTTATGCTTCGGCAGGTTATCTGGACAATGCTCGTCAGCTATTTGATGAAATTCCTGTTAGAGATGTTGTATCATGGAATGCCATGATTGCAGGCTATGCCCATAGTGGGCGATACAAAGAGGCTCTGGATTTCTTTCAGGAAATGCTGAGAGCAAATGCCCAGCCCAATGAGAGCACTATGGTTAGTGTTCTTTCAGCCTGTGCTCAATTGGGGTCCCTTGAGTTGGGGATTAAGGTTCAGTCTTGGATTAAAGATCATGGACTTGGTTCAAATCTTCGGCTTGTTAATGCTCTCATTGACATGTATTCCAAGTGTGGGGGGTTGGAAACAGCTCGTGGTTTGTTTGACAGAGTAAGTCAAAGAGATCAAATCTCATGGAATGTTATGATTGGTGGGTATACTCATATGAGCCACTATAAAGAAGCTCTGGATCTCTTTAGGAAAATGCTACAATCAAATGAAAAGCCTAATGAGGTCACTTTCTTGAGTATTCTACCAGCCTGTGCATACTTAGGTACTCTTGATCTTGGCAAATGGATTCATGCATATACAGACAAGAATTTTAGTAATTCAGGTGATCCTTCTCTTTCAACTAGTCTCATTGACATGTATGCTAAATGTGGAAGTATACAGGCTGCAAAACAGGTCTTTGACTCTATGAAATCTAAAAGCCTGTCTTCTTGGAATGCAATGATATCTGGACTAGCCATGCATGGGTATGCAGATATGGCCCTCCAGCTTTTCTCAAGGATGGTTGAAGAAGGATTCAAACCGGATGATATCACTTTTGTTGGTGTACTTTCGGCTTGTAGCCATGCGGGCTTGGTGGAATTAGGTCACAAATACTTTGATACCATGATCAAGGAGTACAAGATTTCACCAAAATTGCAACACTACGGGTGTATGATTGATCTGCTTGGTCGTGCTGGGCTGTTTGATGAAGCAGAGGCCTTGATGAAGAATATGGAAATTGAGCCTGATGGAGCTATTTGGGGTTCTCTGCTAGGAGCTTGTCGGGTCCATGGCAATGTTGAGCTAGGTGAGCTTGTTGCAGAACATCTTTTCAAACTGGAGCCGGAAAACCCTGGGGGTTATGTACTTTTATCAAACATCTATGCAAAATCTGGCAAGTGGGAGGAAGTTGCAAGGATAAGAACCAGATTAAATGATAGGGGAATGAAGAAAGTACCTGGCTGTAGCTCTATTGAGGTGGATAGTGTTTTACATGAGTTTCTCGTTGGTGACAAATCACATCAACATTGCAAAGAGATATATAAGATGTTGGATGAAATAGATGAACTATTGGAGTTGGCTGGTCATGTACCAGATACATCAGAGGTACTCTATGATATAGATGAGGAAAGGAAGGAAGGAGTATTGTCTTATCACAGTGAGAAATTGGCGATTGCTTATGGGTTGATCAGTACAAAACCAGGGACAACAATCAGAATAGTGAAGAACCTTCGTATATGTGGAAATTGCCACTCAGCAACAAAGCTCATATCAAAGATTTTCAACAGGGAGATCATCGCAAGAGATCGGAGTCGTTTCCATCATTTTAGAAATGGCTCTTGTTCATGTAAGGATTACTGGTGAAATCTACATTTTTGCCTTATTATGATATGAGGATGATATATAATTAATTGGAATACTAAGATAAGGTGTGTGACCATCGTTTAAGGAATTGGAATCGGATCAGTAGAATTGCTCAATTTGAATCAGATGGGCAGTTGCCGGTCCTGATTCCGGGCAGTTCAAATCTCCGCTGCATTTTGTGCATAGCCCCTTGGATATCAAGTTGAGTTCCTTTACATGCACATTACCTTCAGCCATTTAAAGAGTGAAGAGGGGTATTTATGAAATCAAAGGGGACAAATATTGGTGCACATGCAGAGGATCCAAACTCTTGAACATCTCAATCTCTTGATTTTTCGGTTTTCTCCAGCAACGGTGGCCTCGAGGTAAGAGGTGTTTGGAAATATTTTTAATGAAATGGAATAGAAAGGTGTTCAGAAATATTCAGGATAAGAAGCAGGCATTTGTTCAACAATTGACTTATTTGGAGCCGCTAGACTTTAAACCATCGGCTATGTCGAGGGAAACTTCAAATGAAGGGAAGTGAAATCTTCTAGCTTAAAAAAGAAATTTATGCAATCATTACCCATGTGATACCATATTATTGTATAAATTGTTTAATCTTTTAACCATATTTAGTAAGGATATATTTTACATGTCATAGCAAGGATTTTGGATTTCAAGTAAAGTAAAATTTAATAATCAAATATGAGGCGGCAACATGTTTAGGAAGAGACCAAGTGTCAAAAAGAGAGAAAATGTGTGTGAAGTGAAAATATTTTCAGGTCAGTAGTGCGGGGTCATTTTTCTTTTTCCCTCTTCTTTGGGGCCCTGGTAGCCTTAATATGAGTAAAAGTGCTTCCACCTTCAACCTGATTATTGGTGTCAAAGGCTTACTGGAATTAAGTATGCTTCTATGGTACTAGAATTTTCATCGGTCCAGTACGTTGGTGTAGATCGAAGGTGAGATATATATTAATTTTGGGAGACGGCTCCCATGGTGCCACAACCACCACCACCAATAAAAACAACAGCTCAGCATTTTTCCAGATAAGTGGGGTTAGCTTACATGGATCCTCCAAAGTATAAGACAAGAGAGAGAGAGAAAGGTGAAAAGCCACAAAAGAAAAAAAGCAGTGCAACAACTCCAGGATATTCTACCTAAATGTAGTCGGTAACATGGATCCTTACCCTTTAAACAGTTCTATTTGAATTCATATGAGGATCTAAACCTAGCTTGTGCATGTCTTTCTTTACCAACTCATCTATACTGCCACCATGGGGAAGAATCTACTCACCATATTAACAGGTATTTTGAAGAGTAGGTATCATCCGTTTGGAGCCCACCTTTTCAAAATAGGAAAAAAAAAAATCATGTGAGAGGGGAGCTGCACAGTGGCAATCTTTTTCCCCATAAATTGTTTAAGGGGAAAGAACCCAATCTCTAAACCCTACAACGTTTTCTATGCTCCCTCATGATGGAATCTTTTATTCATTCTTCAGGAAAGAAAGTATAATAAAAATTGGGAGAAGTTTACCTTCACCGCGCAATCGAAGGGACCAACCCCCCCCCCTCGAGTGGCTGAACAGATTCCTCTTAGAAAAACTCGGTCCATAAAAATCCCTACTTGAAGGGATGGCGCAAGACATTTTTTCCATTTTTAACCAAGGAGCTGAGAATTGAGGAGGCTTTGGGAATACCATTTAAGTTCCCCAAATAGGTTAATAGCGTCTCTAGAAAATCTGGGTTTGCAGCCATTAAACTTGACCTGACTAAGGCTTATGACCATATTGAATGGAGGTCCTTAGAGCTTTATTCAAATTATGGCTTTGGCAATAAGTGGGCAGATATGATTTACGACCTAATGATCCTTTCTCAATCAAATTATTGGGCGGTGCTTTTGAATTCTTTGAGCCCTCACGAGGGATAGAGAGGGATGCCCCCTTAGCCCCTTTCTTTTTATCACTGTTATAGAAGCTCTCTCCCGTTTCCTCCTTACATTAGGGTATTGAATCTATTTAGAGGTATTAAAGTGGCCAGATACAATCATAAAATTTCTCATCTATTTTTTGCCGATTATAACTTTTTGTTTTCTGCCGTGCTAATCCTAAGGATTTATCCATATCAAGTGCATATTTGATTTGTTTTCTAACTTTTCTAATCAATTCATTAATTTGGAAAAAAGTGGTATTTTTTCACCAAAATGTCCAATCCAATGTGTGAAAAAATCTCTGCTCCATTATTGGCAATAAGGAAATGAATAAAAATACCACTTACACTGGAGCTAACATTTTTCATCCTCATTCTAGGACACGGTGGATTTTAACCATATTGTTAAAATATATAACACGCGTCTTGTTTCATGGAAAGTTAATGTTCTCTCTTTTGTAGGTAGATTTGTTCCATTACAGTTTGTGCACTCCTCCATCCCCTCTTATTTGATGAACTGCTTTACATTTCTTGCTAAAATTTGCGAGAAAGTAGACTCCATCTATTTACATTTTGGAATGATGGCAATAATCAATCTAAAAAGCTTCATTTAATTGGATGGCAAAAAAAAAAAATTGCTCTGCCAAATCCGATATCAGCCTCTCAAAAGAAAGGCCTATAACTTGGGTGGTGTCTCTTGACACACATCCTTATGGTGCCAGATCCTAAAAGCGAAATATTTTAATAATAAAACTATTTTTAATTCTGTTACTCTAGAAAAAAAAAAATCACTTGTAACAGTATAATGAGCATTTTACCGCTCTTGAAAAAAAAAAAAAAATCTTGAAAAAAATTTGGTAATAGTCACAACATTACATTTGGTCCAAACCCTAGATTCCCTCACTCCCTGATTTGTTTTACCCAACCAATATATACTAGGTAACTCCCTG
Organism: Macadamia integrifolia; assembly: GCF_013358625.1. NCBI lineage: Eukaryota > Viridiplantae > Streptophyta > Magnoliopsida > Proteales > Proteaceae > Macadamia > Macadamia integrifolia. Next base: position 30,610,367 of record NC_056558.1, read on the forward strand.
ACTCTCGATAATCAATGGAACACGGATCAGCTCACATCTTCTATCCCTAGATCTTTGATTGCTAATATCTTAAATACTCTTTTTTCGCGAACCATTTCTAAAAATAGAACTCTAACCACCAAGTTGGCTATACATATGTTTCATTTATTAGAATTACTAAACAACTTTGGTTCTCACATAGGTGTATATGCTCTACTCTCTGCTCGTATTGGTGGCAATTCTTTTGAAAAATTAAAATATATCCGAAATGTAAGTTTTTCTTCTAGACACTATAGCTTGATACATCCCCACAAAATATATTCTTAGAAAATTGAACTTAGATCGATATTGATTTTTCTATCCATTATGAATTTGTCTCGCGTGTGTTTCTATCTAGCATCTTCACCAAGCATATTTGGGCCACTAGCTTACTAGGTTAAGACCTAATAATCTTTCGAGCAGTTCTTTTCGCCCTTACTATGTACTTGTTTAACTCTAATCTCATCACTGAGAATAAAAAAATCATTATTCCATGCTATTTCATTTGGAATCACAGAAATCATATATTGAGATCCAAGGTAAAAACCTAGACCTATCATTGTTATTTCTAATATCAACCGATAGATTTCTGGCCTCAATCTTTATTGTGGTGATAAAGATTAGATTAAAAACAGCCACCCT
>NC_056558.1:30612756-30672282 GCF_013358625.1 Macadamia integrifolia
AAAAAAAAAAAAAGAACACACATTTTTTTCTTCATGGAAAGGGTTTCTTAGTCTGATTCCACCGAGACAGGGATGAGGGATACCAGTGATCAATAGTTTTGAGGGAGAATAGAGATCGAGCAAGAGTTCTTCACGGATTCTTCATCACTCCAGTTCTTCAGAGTTTCAAGGAGACATAATGTTTTGGCCTTGAGGAAATTATTGGGGATATATGAATTTTCTTGGATAGAATATTTCTTATCATGAGCTATTTGATAATGTTTCTGAAAATAAATTTTTCCATTTTCGGTTAGACAAACTTATTTCGTTTCAACCGTTTCTTAAAACATAAATCAAAATTTTAACTTTGTTATGATTCAAGAAATGACTTTGATGGAAATAGTCAGATTTTTTCTCCATAAATTGAAATCGATCCCGATGAATACCTCCAAATAAATGAGATAGAATCCGTTGTTGTTGTATGAATTAGCATCAAACATCTGTCCCACCCACGGTTAAGAAAAACACATTTATAAACGCATTTTTGTTTTTTTTATCGTTTAAAACACGTTTTATCGTATGCTTTTCAAAGATACGGAAAAAAAAAAAATAGCAAACTTCAAGCATTCTTGTTCTAATCCTCTGGATGCATGATTTGTATTTGTTTTGGCTTGTCTCGCTGTGGTTCTTTGGATTACCTTAGCCTTGGATTTGTATGCATGGATTGTAAGCAATTTGAGATAAAATTTGGAAGCAGGGGGTATCTTGTTTCCTCCAATATATGAAAATTGAAAATGAGATTTTTTTTAGACGAATATGAAAATGGGATTCAAGTAGTTGGAATGATGGTGAGGGACAGAGGAATGAGGGGAACAATGAAGATGAGGGAAGTCGCTCTAGTACAATCATTTGACCCATTTAACATCTGCTGCTTCCTTAATTGCTGAAAATAATAAAATTGGGAGTGATCGGTTTCAGAGTTACGAGATTGCTTTGGTAATCTAAGAGATATAGATATAATCAAAGGCCATAGATTAAAGGTGATCTTCACAAAGGGAATGTGATAAAGAGTTGAGAAAAGGCCATAGATTAAAGGTCGTCTTCACAAAGGGAATGTGATAAAAGAGTTGAGAAAAAGGGCATTACTAGATTGTTTTTTTTTTTCTGTTATATAGTCTTTCTTCTTTGGTTGAAGAATTTCTGGCTTCTTTCCTGTGCAGCATTTAGTGTCAATGACTAAATCTCATTATTTTACTTGAGAGCTAAGAAATTCTTTTCCTTATTTCTTGCTGATATATTTTTTGACTGGACATACCCTTTTCTTCATTTCATCCTTTTATGAAGTGGTGAAACTTATGGTTTAATCTGGTTCTACAATTCTTATCACTGCATGAACTTTACCTTAAAATATCATGCTTTGGTTTCAATGGCTACTATTTTATGATCCTCTCTGATATCTTTATGTATCCTTGATTCACTGAAGAAAAGGCATGAGGAAAAAGAGAATCTGAAATACTTGAAAGAGGTCTTACTCCAACTATTATTCTTTGGAATGTGGTTGAGCTACAAATTTGTCAACTTAACGGTTGACTGTGAGGAATGGTTAAAAGACCAACTCAACATTCGCTAAGGTAATTTGGAATAATATTAAAATTTGACTAGAAGCAAAATTCCAACGTCTTTCTGGGAAGGATGAACTCTGTAATAAGATGAACAAATTACAAGGTGACTACAATGATTTCAAGCGTCTATTGAAACTACGACATTTGTCTAAAATTTAGATAATGTGAATGTGGAGAAGGACAATGTAAGGTACGAGTAGCAAAGATCGAAGCAGACTATAGTCGAAGATTTTTGTGTTGCCTAAAATCAATTAGGGTGTAACTTTATACACAAACTTATGTAGAGTTGCCTTATTATGAAAAATAATGTTCTAATACACTTTAAAATAACCTCTGTGTTTGACATCCACGTTCAAGATCGAGGTTGTAAATTTTTCAAATGGATTAGTGTTGACAACAGTTCCTCCAATACCAATCTTAGCTCGCATTCAACCGATTGTGATGAAACTTCAAACAATGGAGCTCACTCACCTTCGTCATCTCCCTCCTTTGATTTTGTCAAGAGATACTTACAAAGAGCAATACAAGGTGAGAAAGAAAATAAAAGAATTCAAAAAAACGAGATTGAAGTCTCAGAGGAAAAGACAAGGATATTTACAAATATATTTGATGCATTTAATTAACAATTGGACTTAAATAAAAATAGCAAATAATATATCCCAATAGGCCCGTTGTTTAACAACTTGGGACTGTAATAACTAATATAATGTTTTAGAAAAAAATTATTTGTTAATATAATGTTTTAGGAAAATTTTATTTGTTAATATAATGTTTTAGAAAAATTTTATTTGTTAATATAATGTTTTAGAAAAATTTTATTTGTTAAAAAGCATATCAGTTACGGTAAAGTTTGCAAAATTTGAAAAAATGTGTTGGACGTTACTTGGTTGTGCCTTTTTTTGAATTAATGTTAATTTTGTAATTAATGGTAATAGCAATGCCTGCAAGAAATGTTTTAAAAAACAACTGTTATCAAATAACAATTTATGCAAAAAAAGATTACAGAAACAGATTTAACAAACATCGAAAAATCCGTTTTTACTTAAAAAACAGGAAAAATATTTTTTTATTATTTCTAAACATAGAAATTGCATAAACCTGATCAAATGAGTGCCTAAATTAAATTTATTTAAATTTATGCTTAAAGAAAGTAGACTTGTTTTTTCGTTTATTGAGACAAGTGGAACGGAAAAAAATGGAGAAAGACCCGAGGAAAAGTCGACGTTCTCCGAACCAAAACCTAGGCGGAATAGCTCCACGGATCCGGATCCTCTATAGCGCACAAGTCATCTTCTCCCAAGCTCTCATCTCCCAACCAAAACCTTGAAGTGGCAGCCCTCCCGAGCTCTCAACTCCCAACCCAAACCTGTTTCGTGGTGCTCATCGTTCTCTAAACCGTGAGAAGTGGAAGCTCCGTAGTCTTTCATCTCCATGTTCGAAGTTATTACAAGCTCCAAAACGACCTCAAGGTTCTTTCCTGCAACTCCTCTGCGAAGACACGTTGTTGGTTTCTCCTTTTGCTCAACCTCTCTTCTACTGTGCAAGGTATCATCTCACCTCCAAGCCCTAAAATTTGGGGATTAGGGGTTTGCTGTTTCGTTTTCCCTTCAAACTTCTTTTCGAATTTTGATGACAGGTTATGGTAATGGTGGTTCTGCAAATTCCAGAAACCCCCATCCTCTTTGTGTGAAGATAAAGTGTTAAAAATTGGATTAGAATAGACAAATCAACATATTTGATTTGAAATCGATCGACACAGCGATTCTGATTAACCCAATTTCTTCATCTATTGATTCCAATGAGTTAGGTGAGTTCCAATTGAGATTTGAGACACGTTGATTATGGGACGATTGAGATGGGAATCCATGGATATCACTCTTGGTATCCTAATTATCACACTTTTAAACCTAAAGCAGAATCCTAGCGAGGATGTTTAGGTGGGCAGCCTTTTTAACTTTTGTGGAGTGTTGATTTTGTCCATTAGACAATTGGATAGGGAGGAACACACATGAATTTTCTATATATGGATTTTAGTGAACAAAATGGGCCTGTGATCAAATGGGGTTGATAACAACCTCCCCTACTTGTGTTTAGCACTGTTCGAGTCTTTTTTCTTAAAGATGGAAGGATTAGCTGCTGGGGTTTGCTTTCAATGTGAGGATAGGCCAAGGGTTGCATGCCTTTATGTGTGGAAGTTTTTCCTAGCCTGTTATTCATGGCTTCTAAACTCTCCTATAGACATCATTCAACTCTACTTAAGGCCCGTTTGATAACGTTTTAAGAAATGTGTTTCTGCCGTTTGTGTCAAGAAACGGCAGAAACGGAACAAAAAGCTTTTGACAAAACTATTCGGTTTCACCTAATTACAGAAACAAAAATTGCAATTTTTATCGTTTCTTGAAACAACTATGAGGACCAATTTTAACCCAAACCCCGACATTTTTCCCTCGACATTTGAAGACGGTGCCTCATGTTCTCTCTCTGCCTCTCTCTCTCGCTCAAACGACTCCATGGCTCCGGTGAACCTGGTCTCCGACTCTCTCTTGCTGAAACGTCTCCATTGCTCTGGTAAAGCTGCAGCAGTAGCTCTGGTGACTCTCTCTTGCTCAAATGACTCCATAATATTCTCTGGAACTCTAGCGAGAGAGAAAAGATGAGGAGAATCCAGAGGATTTTGAGAGGTTTTACATAGGGTTTTGGTTCCTCGCTTCTACAGGTACGATTTTGGTTATTTATGCTGTAATTTTAAGGATTAGTTTTGTCCCAAAAAAAATTTCTTCATTATGGACGCCATTTTTTGGCTCCTTTATTGAGTCAATCTTTAGGTATTTTAAGTGCAGAAGAGGTGGATTTTGCTCTGAATTTTTTTTTTTTAATTTGTAATGTTGTTCTGATCATGCCCAGAAAAGGGGTTTGCTCTGAATTTTTGTCTCTGTTTAATCTGTGTTCTCGCTGCTCTTTGGGTATTTTAACCCATCCATCATGCATTACATTATCCAGCCTGGAGCTTAACTTGCATGTTGGATTCCTTCTTCTTCTTCTTCTTCTTCTTCTTCTTCTTCTTCTTCTTCTTCTTCTTCTTCTTACTCTGAAGGTTAACTTGCATGACTGGAGCTGCTCTTGTAATTTTTGTGAAATTTTGAGTCGATGTTTGGCTATTTTGAGCCGATCTTTGGCAGTCTCAGGTGCTAGTGCAATAGGGTGCATTGCTAGTGTATGTGGATGTCAATAATGTAATGCATGATGGATGAGTAGGCATGAGTTTCTTCTCCATATTGTCCTTGACCTCTGTGTTTCCCTCACTGGTTATGCAATATCCAGTTCATTCCAGCTTATTAAGTGGGTAGTCTCTGGGACTCAGACTGTAGACCTGGGTTCAATGCTCATCGTCAGCTCCAACTACATGCTAATAAGGCTCTTTTTGCATCGTGAGAGTCCAAACATCCATAGATCGGCATCATTGTTTTAGTTAGGATATGTGGCCCTATTGGCATATTAACCCTTTTGGTTAACTAATTCCCCCATCTCAATGGAAATTAATCTCCACAACTTTGGGGAATTGCTTTACTAACTCCCCCCATCACGATATAAATCAATGTTCCTGTACCTTTAGACCTGCTTGAGAGTCTTAACCTTTCCTGCATTAGCAATAGAATAGTGGGCACACTATTCCCTTTGGAATCATAAGAGCACTGCATTGATTCTACAGACACACCAAATACACTAGCTCTGCACAAAGATTATATTCCAGGTTTGACTATTGCAAGGAAATATCATAGCACAAATTATGTTACTTTGCATTGTATTTTATGGATAAATCTCTTTAATAGGAACCTTTTTCTGGTTTAAATGTTCAGAAAACTGCAACCCACAGAGATAGTGTTATTAGGGTGGTTAATGTGTTTTGGTCCATGGAGCTAGCAACATTCTTAACAAATCAATAGGGTACTGTGCTAGTGTATTTGATGTCAATAATGTAATGGACGATGGAGGGGTTGACATGTGTATGTATGTAGGCATTGTAAACAATAATTTCCTATACCCACTAGCAGATTTCTTTCTTCATTCCTTCTCTTCCTCTTTACATCTCTTCTTCTCTCTTCAAAGAAGCCATGGCCTTCACTGCTGTTTGGTTTATTTGGGTTATGTATGTTCTTTTCTTCTTGGCTATGGAGTCCATGTTGAAGCCTCTCACAAGGCTTTCTTAAACCTTCAATCTCATCATAACAGTATTCCAGCAACCCAGCAACCTTATAGAATTGGCTACCATCTCCGACCAGCCAAAAACTGGATCAATGGTAACCTGTTTTTCATTTTCAATTTTTCTTCTTCTCTTTTGTAGCTTTTACTTTCTTTTAACTAACTTTTGATTTATATTGTGGGCATGTCTGTGATTCTGTAATGGACTCATGGGTATCTTTGGATAAACAAATCCTAATGGTTAGTCTAGGGGTGTCAATCGGTCGGTTCGGTTTGGATTCGGTCGGGATGAATCGGTTTCGGTCTAGGAATGAGGGAGATCAAAACCAATCCGTTAAGGAACTTCGGTTTTCAATTGGTTTTGGATTCGGTCCAGTTTGGTTTTGGTTTATTTCGATTTTTCAATATTGGGTTAATATCGGTTTAGATCGATTTATTATTGGGCGTGAACCATAATAAAATTTTACATTTATAACTTATAGTGACAAGATTTGACCAAATAAAAAAAAAAACTTTAAATTTATGATTAAATCATGGTTTATCATTGTATGAGAAAAATAACTAATATTGAAGCCAATGGATAACAAATAACTAAAAAGATAATTAATATTGATATCACAAAATGAATCCTATTAGCCAATCATTCATTTAATTATCCAACTAATAATGAACAAGGAAATCAATGGAAGCATTATTACAATTTACAAATCAGTTTCTCTATTTGTAATCTAATATTTAATGATTTGTAAAAATTCCTCTTACAATAAAAAAATTTCTCACTAATATTATAAAAAATGGATAGTCAATTCACCAATATATAATCTCATAATCATTTATTTTTTTATCGGTTTCATTCGGTTTGGTTATTGGTTGGTTCGATTTGGATCGATTTTCAGCTTGTCCCAACATACTTCATTCCAAAACCAATTCAATAAGGATCGATTTGGTTCGGTTCAGGTTTTATTGGTCAATTTCGATTGGTTTTATCGGTTTGGGTTAGGTTTTGACACCCCTAGGTTAGTCAACTTTTTTTGGAATTAAATTTCTTTTATATGGAAATTAATGACTTCTCTTTTTGTGTTGTGATTGTAATTTGTATTGTTTTTTATTAGGCTGCATTGGTGTATGAGAAGACAAGAATACTGAAAAGCGATATTGAAGTCTCTGAGGAAAAGCGAAGGATATTTACAAATATCATTGATGCAATTAACAAGTTAGATCTAAACAAAGGTGGCAATTAGATCAAGTAGGAAAATTAACTATTGTTTAAGACATTTGACATATTATGAATGTAATAACAATATATAATGTTTTTTAGATTAATTTATAGTAGTTAAAAATGATGATATACGATAAAGTGTACAAGGTTCTCCAGTTTTGAAAATGGTGTTGGACCAAATTGTTATGTCTTCTTTTTAAATTAAATAAATATGATGTTTTATATTGTTTTAAACAAATTTTTTCCTGTAAACGTTTCCAGAAACAACTGTTATCAAATAGCAATGTGTGCGAAAAACGTTTCCAGAATCAAGGTTTATCAAACACTTAAAAATTCGTCTCTAAACACAGTAACGACAGAAATGTTATCAAATGGTGCCGTAATTATCTGACAGGGTCCAAATTTGATTAAAAAAAAATTATCTGGAAATGTTTCAGGAAACTGGTTTATCAAACGCTTTTGAACACTCAAAAAATTGTTTATCAGCACAAAAATAGAAAAATCTATTTCTACTGTTTCTCGGCATAAAAATGTTATCAAACGGACCTTAACTATGTTTCAACGTTTCCCTTTCTTTTTTTCACTTCTAGTTCATTAAAATAATAATAATAAAAAATAACCGTGGACAGCAAGTGAAATATTTTATTTTCTTATTGATGTAAACGAAAAAAACACAAAAAAAAAAACATTTTTTTGAATGATTACCACTGCAGCCGAAGTCTATTTGACAAACCTGTTCTAATCTTCTATTCTTGCTGGACAAATCCAAATAAAAATACCCTTCAGAACACGACTGACAGTCTTTCCCAAGAGCCTCTCTCTTCAATCGTCTTCCCGATAGCATAGAACTCTACATGTAGGCGAAGAACTCCACAGGTGTAGCCTCTCTCTCTCTTTCTCTCGCTCTACTTCTTGCCCACTCCCATACCTCTCACTGATGTTTGCATTTTGCAGAGAGTATCATCACTCGTTCGCGGACATCGCCAGTGTTGGGATTAGCAGTCGTAAGTCGAACCAGTACTTTCTCTCTGTCGATATATCTCTCTTTTTCTCTCCTCTCTATTTCTTACTCTTGATGTTGCCATTTGGGTTTTTTTTTTTCCCATCTAAAAGCTTCGATTTGTGGGTTTTTTTTCATCTTCAAATATCGGATCTTGCGATTTGGGCCTTTTTCATCTCTCTCTCTCTCCCCAAAGCTGACGACTTTCAAGTGTCAGTCGTACTACCTCTCCATTTGCTGCTTCACTAGCATTAGTAACATCATTTCTAAGTTGCGCAGTAGGTTGTGTAGTTCTTTGATATTTTGGGCTGGGAAATTCAATCGCGGAAATGTCTTGATTAAAGTAAGATAAATATACGCTCTCCCTGCTCTGGTCTGCTGCTTCTTTGGGCTTTGATTCTTATCCTGTGAATTGAGGAATAGAAGAAGTGGTGAGAAGATGAGAGCCCATAGCCCAGTGGACAGTAAGTTCCAGTAACAGAAAACGAAATTCCAAAAATGAATCCGTTGTCTTGCTTTAGATTCAGAAGGATTTCGAGACACAGGTCCCCTGCTTCATGGGTTTGAGTACAGAATTGTCTTCAACTGATTTTCTTTCTGCCTTTTATCGCACCATGGTTTATCTTAATTTTATCTATAATATCGTTGTCTATACTTGTTTTTCCCTCATTTTTTTCTCATTTATAGACACCATAAGGAATGTGTTATATTTAGATGCTCCGTATGTTCTACTTCCCTCTGGGGGATGGAATTTTGGGATTATGGAGATGGAAGTCAAGTGTCTTTCTCTGGTTCAAGAAGAATTTTCAATTCTTGATTTGATAACAAGGAATTTGAAGAAACATGTGAATTCAACTCCTTTCTCTTCTCCACTTCAGCCTCTTGATCCCAAGAACTTAATACTTATGGGAATTGTTATGGAAATGTGGGTCCAGCCCCTTCTGGCATTGGGAGGGCATTTGGGAACCATGATGGCAGTATTATAAGGGTGTACTTGGAATTAAAAAGCACAATAGCATCCAGGTGAATTGGAGCTTAAATCCATCATCTGAGCTTTCAACTTTATCTAATATCCTTCTGTTGCTGCTCATCAATTGATTGAAGGTTAGGTGGCTATCCTAATTGGAGGCACTTGCCAGAGTGCTTGGGTCATCTGGGTATTCGTATCTATTTGGAATTAGTGTTTAACAAACTCTTTGATGGTTGTATGCTATATATAAAATAAAGGTGTAGAATTAATTATTCCAATTGAGATGCTGAATCAATGATTCATTGGTCAGGGTACTAATAGTACTAGGGATATCTGTCGGCATTGTTTTCTTGGGCAGTTGTATGATGGTCTACACGACATTATTGTCTAAGAAAGTTAAGTTGATTTTTTTACCTAGTATGAAAAGTTCCTGATTGTGGTTAGAATTTTGGAATGCCATTCAGCATGTAACTTTCTCAATCTTTGCTGAAGCTAGCAAGGTTCTTTCGGATTCTTTTGTGGGTTATAACATCATATAGAGGGGATGTGGAGAGGTTTATCTTGAATTCTTGATGAGGGAGTTCCTCCTAGATGTCGATTTTATCTTGTAGGGACCATTGCTTATTGGATTTTTATTTATTTTTAGTTGCACCATCATTTTGTTCATATAGGTGCTTATTTTGACATGCATTGTTGTTTATAATGCAAAAATGAGGTAATCCAAACATTTTATGTTATACGCAGTTGTAATGGCATTTTCATAATTATTCCAGTTAGATGGAATGTTAATGAAAGTTTCATGATTATTCCAGTTAAAGGAATGGTAATGGCATTTTTCGTAATTATTGGTAATAGTGGCAAATGTGATAATAACATTTTCATAATTATTTGGGTTAAGTGTGAGGGTTGTAACATTTATGTAGTATCGTTTGTAGTGGTAAAAAGTGATTCTGTAAAGGTCTGCTAAACACTGTTCCTGTTCTCTTTCTGTTCTGGGATCAATTCTGGAGCATTTTTACCAAAAGCTAATCTTCGGCGAAAGATCATTCTCACGGAACAGAATTGCAACCAAACAGAGACATAATTAGGAAGTCAACTCACAGGACCAGTTGGCAATATGAAACTGTAATTTTTCTCTCTTCTAGCTTCTCTTACATCAGACCCCTTGTTCAAGTGTTTGAGAATGCATACATTAGCCGTGAGCTGAGTTTTCCGATGGGCATTCCGTTCCTTACTTCACTTGAGACTTTAATCTACCAGGCCAGAACCTCCAATTTTGTATGCAATGTCTATAATAGCTGGTCATGAAACCTATAAGCGTACTTCAGTTCCATATAGAAAATCTGGTGTCCAGGGAAATATTTCAGGAGTTAATGACATGCTCCATCACTGTTGTTTTTTCAGTTGCTCTTTTGAGGCTGGTGAGCAGGTGGACCACAATGGTGGGCGGTGTTCCCCACCCGTTGCGTATGATAGCTACTGCAGGTGCTGTTGTTGTTGGTTCTATATTCTGTCTCTCAGTAGCTTCTTCGGTAACCATTCGAACACTGCAAGCTGTTACTGATGCTAGAAGGGTAATCCTCCATTCCCACTCCAGTTGAACACTTGACATTGACAATATCCTTAATCCCTGGCTTTTCAAGTTCAAGTGGGTTAACACACTACATTTTGGGTGATGAAAACTAGCCTGGCCTTGCTAATACCCGAAAGAAAGGGTTCAGAGAAAATTTATGAAGTTTTGTGCTTCACTAATTTATTTTTTTCCAGTGATTGTAAAGTTCCACTGTTGAACCTCTCTGATGCAAGGGTTGCTTCCAATAATTCGACTGATTATTTGGACTATGTTTATCTTTTCAAAATGCCCTTGATAGTAAGTATGAGGCAATCGATGAAGTGGCCACACCTCATGGTTTTCAGGAAGGGAGGTTGTGTATGTCATGGGGCCTGATCATTTCCTTCTGTGATTTTCATTTTGGTCTGGGTTCATGCTGGTTGGTACAAAATTTTCCTCAGAAGGTATATATCTAAGGATGACTAGTCGTCCAAGGAGCTTAACAGACTTGCATACAGTTGGATCTCTAAGAATGACGACTACTGGAGAGAGAGCAAAAGGAAAATCATGGAGTTGTCCAAATCTTGTATGAGGACAAATAGAGTAGGGGGAATTGCGTTATTTGGCTTGTGGGTTACTTCCATAAGTAGGGATTTGAAGCTGAACACAAATATTTATGTGCTTCTTTCTTTTAGCAATTCATAACCGTTGTTCTAGTTGGTGCTAAATCTATATTTTGCTTTTGATTGCTTAGAAAAAAGTAGCATTACCTTGTGGAGTTTGTAAGGGAATAGGTTTCTACACATGCAAGTTATGCAGAGGCAATTCTACAATAAAGTGGTCGCCTTTATATGATCCAGTAGTCATAAATCCTTGTCTTTGCCCTACATGTGATGGGAACAGGTTAGTGGCTTTCTATGTTCCTTGGAATCTGTTTAAGATAACTCAGTCAAATGCTTCATGACTTGTCTAGTTGATATCACGTAGTGTTGAGCTAACAAAGTTGGATATGTTTCTCTATACTTTTTAAGTCTTTCCCTGTGGGTTGATGCTTTTACAGGGTGCAACGCTGTCTTAACTGCCTTGGAAGGGGCTATTTTTGAATTGCAAGTGGTTGGAATATGTTTTTTCATGATTCATTGAGTTCTGTATTGTAAAGAAGACTATTCCTTCCTATGAATTATACCTATTTTTTCATCTATATGTATCATGTATATCTCTCTGATCTGGAAAATGATTTGATTTTATATTACAGTTCTCTGTTATCTTTTTTGTCATGATATTTGCTGTTAATGTTAAATCTTATTACAAACAAAAGAAAAGAGAAGAAAAGAAGTTACATCAGGATTTCTTTTGCAGCAAGCCATCCCTCATTTCCTCTGAAACATCCCAGTGGCTTGAGACTTTGCTAGCAATTTGTAACTTTGCATATGAATGGCAATTTGACTTTGCATATGAATAGCAAAGGATGTGAAGTCACTACTATCTTAAAATTGTAGATTAGCTAATTTCATTTCTCCGTGGTCAGCAACATTGAGCCATTTCTTCTCTTGGTTATCCCAATACTTAATAGTGTTCAAAATCTCGATTGAAATGACAGAAAAAATGAACTACATTGGTGAAGTATTTCAGTTTCTGCCTAATTTTGAAATTGTTAAAATTGGGAAATATTTTAGTTTTTCTCAGGGTTTGAATTAGCCCCTATGATGAAGTTCGAAGTCTTGGATATTTAGACATCCATCGGGCTAAACATCCATTGCCATGACTTATGTGATTGTCTTTCTTGATTTATTAGTTTTTAAGTGGAATCATCTTTCCATTAGTTGGAAATTTTGTACCCTGTTACTTAAAACATGTGAAAGGCTGTTTCTTTTCTATTTCATATATAATATGGGAAAAAAGAACTCAGCCAGTCTGGTGTTGCTTACACCCAAACATAGGCGGACATGCAAAGGCAATGCTACCCCTAGCCTTGTGCACTGAAGATGTTTTCGTATGTCTTTCCATTAGCCTGGCATGTTGGCGTTGTAAATATTAAACTGGCAAGGTTCTTTCTCTCATAATATGGGCAAGAACACTCTTCTCATTGGGGTGGGGAGAGTAATATGGAAGAAAATCTTTTAACAAATTTCGGTTATACTCTGTAGATGTTTTTACTCCTTGTGATCTTTCATTTTCTATTTTTAGCCTCAGGAAAAAAAAAATTCCTTTTACATTGTGAATCTTAGCTTTTGCCTTTCTTTTATGGAGAAAGTTTTCATCCATTGAGAAGAAAAGTTCACCACTCCATCCTAGGATTCACAACCTCCTATAAGGTTTTAATATGTTTTTCAAAATACCCTCTTAATACCCCTTGCACACATCTGAACCTGCCATGGTGAATGAGTTCCCATTCACCGTGGTTGAAGGAAAACTTTGTCAATTTGGCAAAAGGTTTTTGTACATAGTCATGCATAATGTACAACCATGCACACAACCGTTGGATGGGGGATGAGGGTCTATGGTACTCCCCCTTACCCACATCCGACGGTTGTGTGCATGGTCATGCACCATGCACAACCGACAAAACCTCTCCCCTTATAATTTTTTACATTTTTTGTTCTTAAATCTTACTTTATTTATTTTTTATTTTTTATTTTTTTGCTATAAAATTCCAAGGAACTATCTAAGGGCAGTTTACTCATGCACACTAGAGGGGAAGAAGGAGAGGGGGGGGGGGGGAAGACAAATGTGACAGGAATCAATCCTTTGAGCATCCATACTCTTGATGCCTACTCTTCAAGCAGAGGTTAGAATCAATGCACTATGCATGGTTTACAAAAATCACATACTTTAAACTTATCAAAAAATTAAAAAAAAAAAATCTCATACTTTGAAAGGTATGTAGTTAAGGACAGTCGGTTTTCTGACAAACTAAGGATAACTGTTTAAGTATTTTTCTTTGGAAGGAATTGTTTCACACCCCATATTGATGAGATGAATCTATTCCTAGCCTTTCTTTCTTCCACTAATATTTCAAGTTCTTCCTTCTTTACTTTCTTTCTCTTTCCTCTCCCCCCCCTCCCCTCCCCCCCCCTCCCCCCTTTTTTCTAATGAGAAGAAGAAAAAATATATATTATCAAGCTCTTCCTTCTTGATTTGATATATTTAGCATAGACTATGACTGTCCTCTCTTTGTGTGCCTTTGTTTTTTAATCTTCAACACTATCTTCTCTTTCTCTTGGAATGTAAAGAGACTTCATTTCCGTTTTACAAAGACATGTCTATGGCATCATGTGTCTAATCTACATTTGATATATGAGAGGCGAAATTTAAATTGGGAAAATCAAATCTGTTCTTCAGCAAGTGATCTCCCCTTTTCAATCAGTCTTTGTTCTTGAGAGACAAATTTCTGACAACAATATCATTGCTTGGGAGATCTTCCATCACCTTAAGAGAACTAAAGAAAATTCTATTGAAGCAGGCACACAGAGTCTCCTGCTTGGAGTGCAGTTGGCTAAGTTGAAGGGATGGAACATCAAGAAAATTTGAAGTAATTCTGAAGGAATACATAAGTTACTTTTTGACCCAAAACCACCTTATGGCCTTCGAGCGTAGCACCTTTATTTTTTTACGTGTATAATATTTTACAAAACTTGTCTTTTTGTTTTGTCTCAGGCCTACAGATGAGGTGGGTGTTCTTTTGGCCAAATTAGCCCACCAAACTTTGGTCCACAAAACTTATATGTATGTTTTTAATCCACAAACATTCTTAGTCATTTTTCTCTTTAATCTCATTTCTTTTTCTTTCATATAAAAATAAATAAATAAATTGGGACGAGTTAGAGTTTGCTTGGAAGCACTGTTTCAGGACCCTAGTCTGTCTTAGGATTTTAATGATGTACTCTCTATTGAAGAGAAATTTGGAGGCCGCCCCAAGTCTTCCAACCAAATCGCTTCATTCTGTGATTCTATAAATGACTGGGCTCATATATGTACTTCACTATACAAATCTTATCATGTCTAGTATTGATAAGGTTTTTGGCAATGGGGATCTCGTACGAACTTATAGTCTATGCATTGACAGCCAACGAGATTGGCAACCTAGTGGAAGGAAGCCCACATCGCTCAAGTCGGCTGGTAGTGGGTTTGACACAGCATGCCCCACAATTCCTTGGTCCTGAGGAAGCATTGTTTCCCATATGGGGGCTTCGACCTGGGGACTATGATCGCTACTGTGGAGCAATCCTTTTTCCATTACAAAAAAAAATCATGTGTGTTAGCATCTAATGACAATGCATCTCATGATAGGTTCTAACCATATACCTATGCTAGTCAATTTGGTTCTCCAAAGAAAAAGGGGTAGACATGGTTTTAGGTTTGAGGCCAAGTGGGAAGGTCATCCTGAATTGCATGATGTTATTACCTCTGGTTAGGAGACCAATTGTACGGTTGTAAGAAATAGAGTTCAAGCAATAGTATAAGACTCGGCCGTAACAATTATATATTGCAATATACAATTATAAGAGTAAATTACACTTTCATCCCCTGTAGTTTCGCATATTGTTATAATCATCCCTTGCAGTTTTGACAATTACTCTGTACCCCTTGTAGTTGACGGGGGTACGATATTTTAATCTATTACCAAAGATTAGAATATTTTTAAAGAGGTTCTATTTGATGCTTTAGTCGTCAATCACCATCTACCGGAGGAACATTTCTACTTCCTCTTCTTGTTCTAATTTTCAAAGTGAGCCTAAATCCATTGTTCATGCTTCTGGTGCAGTGCTTCTTCGCTTCATCTTGTTGAAATGTTTTGGGGCTTTTGTATGATATATTGGATTTGCTTTATGCATTCTTTTTTGGCATGTTTTCCTCATCACCCTATGGATGTTATTTTTCAATGGTTAGCTCTACTTAGGGTTATTTGGGAGCATCATAAATTCTTTATTTTTTGACGCTCATCCTCCTATTTGTTCGGAACCAATTGCTCTTTTGATCTTTTTGTCGCTAAGAGTATTGACACTAAGAGGATTAGACAAATCAATGCTTGAATTTATTTCTTTTTCTGATTATGGACCTGAAATGACAACCAACCCTAAGGGTGTCAATCAGGATGGTTTTCTGTATTCAGACAGGTCTGTATCTGTATCGATACCAAAGCTATCAATCCTAGTACCCTCTCGTTTAGTTAAAAAGACCAAACCTAGATCCCAGTCCCGTTTACTAATGGGATGGGATGGTATCGGCTCCTAAATGTTTCCAAGCACTATGGAAAAGGGAGAAAGCTTCAATGGTTCTTAATAAGATGAATCCATTATTAGTTTTGTGGATTTTTCATTATCTTGAGATCTTAGGTGCCTTACTATAGAAACCAAATAAAAATACAGATTATATGTAGTTTTAGTGCTATCGTCAAATAAGTTTATGGTTATAGAACTAAAGGTCCAGCAACTAATACCTCTATGAGAGAAAATACAACCCAAAGACACCAAAGTATAACCATAAAACTAAAGCAAGAAACAAAAATATATCTTTTGACATGGTACTGACGATTCCAGTTCCATCCGATATGAAGGTTGTGATAAAACTCTATTTTATCATTGTTGAGACATCTCTGGATTTCCGTATATAATTAAAAATATATATATATATATATATATATATCTATAACACTTTGTTTGCAGAAGATCACCGATCTAATCATAATAAAATCCTTGGCAAAGCAAAGATAAAAGGGCCTTAGTTGTTTTCTCTATGCTTGCAACAGAACCAGGTGGTTGTTGTTGGATGGTCGCTGAGTTCTCTCCTCTGCTTTCTTATCTACTAGAGATGGAGAGTGAAACTGAAACTAAAACTAAAATCCCTTGGGTTTGGTAAAGTGTGCCACCACCAGAGAAAGAGAGAGAGAGAGAGATAGATTGGTGATGGCCTAGTGTGTGCAATGGGGAAGATGAGCGGCAATCATGGTTGGGAGGAAGAAGATGGTTTCATGCACAAGGAAATAAGATTAGGGTTTGCCGTAAAGGATTTCAAAAATATTAATCTTAATTAATTTAAATAAAATTATTAAGTGTTTTAGTGTAAAAGGTATCTACCTTTTCCATATTCTGATTTAACACTAAGGGGTACAATATAATTGTCAGTTTTTTAAGTATTGGTATCATATCATATTAGGCCGATATCAATACCTAAACAATCCATCTCGTTTGTTCATATCATTTCAAGAGTAAAACAATTAAAATATATATATATATATATTTTTTTTTAAAAGGACAAAATGTTTGATACGCACCAATCCGATCTAGATTGATATCAGTAGCCAATGTAACTAACCTTACTTTTTAACTGGTAAGCCCTAACATGTACTTTATGTTGGATATTGTGTCCATCAAACTCGGTTCATTTGTAATTTGAACCGGTTTGGTTTAATAAAGTGTTATTGGTTTATTACATGAATTATAAATGAGCAATGTGTCCATTAATAGGTTTATAAATGGAAATCACAACTAAAGTTTGGGTTGGGCACCCTTCTCGCAAATGGTTGTCACATGTTGTACTACTAAACGTAGAGATGTTAGTGTACTTCTGTGAGCACACATATGTGTGTGTGTTGGCAAAGAATCTTTTTGTGTTATATTACCTCATGTGATACCACTAGAAGTGTTTATGGGAATTGACACATCACTTTACCCTTAATCTGAGATAGTTTATTTACTATGTACATTGACACTGTGGTGTTTGCACACACACTTTGATGTATCAATGACTAAAGTCCAAATGGACCTAGGCAAGTATATTAGGTGTGAGCAAAAATGTACATGAATGAAAAACCAATCAACAGGGTTTTCACTACCCGTTTAGGGGAACATCAAGAGAAAGAGTGTTTATGCACAATCGTATTGAATCAAAGCTCTATATCATTTAAGAAATGATTTTATAATAGAAATGATTAAATATGATTTACGTACATGCACGCTCCTATACGGACATGTACTATGGAATGAGGTCATAGTGGTATTGATGTACATGTCCTATATTCCATAATGATGATGTTAGTAGTTGTAGGGGTATGACCATAATTTAGTTATGGTGGATATTTAATTAATATCGATTAATTAAATTGGGTATGGATAAATAATTACTATGCAGTTAATTAGTTATTTAATTATTTTCATTATCCCTCTTAGATTCCGCTTCTTCCCTTTCTTAGCAAGCAAGTATTTTAGTCATATTGGATGAACCAAGTTTATGGAAAGAAGAGAGATTTAAAAAGGGAATTAAAGTTTTAAGAAACTTAAACTATTAAAATTTTAGGAAACGTAAAAGAGCTTAAGTTTCTTAACTGAATTTCTTTATTATGATATAATGCCCCACATTATATATAATAAAGAAATTTAAGTTTTAGGAAACTTAAAATAGTTTAAGTTTCTTACTTAAATTTCTTTATTATAATATAATGCCCCACATTATATAAAAGGGAGGAGAGTAAAATGGGATTTCAACTATTGGGATCCCACTCTCCTTCTCCTTTTTTGGCTCTCTCTCTCCACTTCTCTATCTTTTTTCTTCTGTTCTCTTCACACCGGTGTTGAACTCTAATTCCTGCATAAGGAAGAAAAGTAAGTTAGAAGCTACATTATTGAACAAAAGAGAAGAGCTATTAGATAGTCAATTGAAACTTGTGAAGTTTCGAAAGCTCCATAAACTGCACCTGTTGCACACTTGAAATTCAAAACTCGGATTACTGGTCTAAGAAAGAACCATTATCTGGAGGAGGTGCTTCGTTTGCGGATCTTTGTAAGTATTATTTTCATTATTTTGTATTAGTTATCATACTTGTTTGGTTTAATTGATATGAAGAACGACTCGAATTAATCTGAAATTCTACTGTGCATGTCGGATTGGGCTGAAAAAATCTTGTTTTCAATAATTGGTATCAGAGCCCGTTCTCCTATTCATTGAAATCATGGTTTCATCATGGTTGAATGGATATTACTTAGCATATTAGAATAGTTGTGTGTTGATGCATCGATCGAAATATGAAAACTTTGTTCAAAATTGGGTATTTGGAATCCTTGTTGAAAATAGGGTTTAGAACCCATATTTTTAATCAAGTTTTTAAAATTTTTTTTTTTCATAATTTTTTTTTCTGTTTTAAAAAAAAAATTAGTGAGGGTTCGTGCGTGCGCCTATGAGGGTGCCAATGTTGTTGTATGGTTGTCTTTGTTGGCAACCCGGCCATATGGCAGTGATGATATAACAGCGTTGAGTGTCATCGATGAGAAAATATAGTCATATTATGCACATGGAGTGCTTTGATTCATCCATGGTTGGTGGTATGGGTTTCTAGGTCAAAATTGGTAAAATTGACATATTCATGCTCGGGGGTATTTTCAACAGTAAAAATGACATTTTGGGAAGACTGTTTCTGCATAAAAAAGATATATTACAATTTATCTAGTTCAGTGCATTTGATTTCGTCACGTTCTGATACCATATGAAGAAGTTATGGTATTTATGGAAGTCAGTGGAAATTTTAGCATTGAAGATGAATTTTTTAAAAGAAGTGTTCTCTATGTAACGATACGAAAAAAATCAGATCTTTCCAACAGTTCTGATTTCCTTGCGTTCCGATTCCGTATGTGGAAGATGCATCATTAGAAAGGTTTAGGGATATTTTGATCTTTTCTATGGCTAAGTCAGATGATCAGATCTTCTGGAAAGTTGTAGAGCATACAGTTGTGATTCCAACGCACTTCATTCATCTCGATCAGATATTGTATAAAAAAGTTACATTTGTTTCCATGAAACCGGTTCAAAAATCCAAACTGGAAAATTCATCAGTTGCTCTCGGTGTTGGGTGGATTTTCTAGATTTTAATTTTGAAATTTGAGGGTTTTTTGTGTAATTTCAAGGTTTTAAAGGTCTGAGTTGATAAGGGGCTTCTGGCATTAAAGTTTATGGGAGCAGGGGCTTAACTGCTATTTAAAAGAATCAGAAAGATCCTTAATGGACGGCTCCGAGTGAGCCACCACGTAGGCTTGATTCCCATCTAAGAGTGCTCACGATTTGGCGTTGGATCGGACGCTTAATATGCTTGCGCAAGGTTTGCCATTGGTTGGATTTATCAAGAACCATATGCTGGCGCTTCACAGGATCAAGGTACACCACGGTGTTACGCACATGCAAAAAGTGGCATGGATAGATTTTGTTTCTAATGATCTCATGAGATCTGATTTAAACCAGATCTGAAGATCTCAATCCAAGGGTTGGAAGCTGCTTTACTTAATGAGACGTAGTCGATAATCCATCGTGAAATGTGTTGATCGAACCAATAGGATGTCGACAACGCTTCTGACAACTGATGCAAGCATTAACTGATGATGTCATCTAATCCTAGATCTACGGTTCATGTTCACTATTCGTTATCGTAATCTGATGGCTCAGATTATTAGATGCCCTTTGATAAAATCTACGACCAGATTTGCTCCCCTGTTGCGCGTGCTGCCAGTGTAGCCTACGCCGCTCCTCCGAAGATTCATTTCTGGCTTTTTGGTTAGCCCAAATTCAAAGGCTATATCTCCCTCATCCTAACTTCGATTTGGCTGATTCAAGTTGGAAATTCTTCATCTCTCCGAGCTCTACAGGCCCAAGGGAAGAAAATGAAGAGGAGAGATGCATAGGTGGCTAAATATTTACGAACATTAGGATAGCCTAGTGGTGGTAGCTTAGGCTTGTGGAGCCAGCACCCAGGGGAGGAGGTCGTGGGATCAAACCCTGTGGTACGCATTGTGTGAGTGTGTGTGTATGTTTTCTTATTTATTCTATAGCCACCCGTGGGTTACCCAGATGGTTAGGGCGAACTAGAGATTATGTGGATTAGGAGTACAGTCTTAGGTTTGATTCTCCATTTGTGCATCTGCGATTTAAGTGGAGATCATGACGGTGGGTTGCTGTGCTAGTCTCCCCGAGGATTAGTCGAGGTGCGCGTAAGCTGGCCCGGACACCTTGGTTAACAAAAAAAAAAAAAAAAAAAGGTGGCTGAATATTTGAGTTGAACCTCAAAGAAGGCTTAGGGTTTGAATGCAAAACCTATAATCTCTTGTACTTGATCCATAGCCTGCATTAGAGACTTGAGAAGCTGCTGGAAGCCAAAGTAGCAAGCTTCATTGGTGGTAGCCAAGAAAAGGGAAGAGAAAAGAGAAGGAGGAAGAAGAAAGGGAAAAGAGAGAAGAAGTCCATTCATGCTTGTGTGAACCATTATTGAGCCATTAGAGCTCTAACAAAGGAAGAGAGGAAGTAGAAAGAGAGAAGAGAGAAGAAGAGAAGCAGTGTGCCTTGATGAAACTAGGGTGAGCTTCCACAAAGGAGGAAAGGAAAAAGAAAGGAAAGGAAAGGAAAGAAGGAAGGAAGGAAAAGAAAAGAAAAGAAAAGAAGAGGAAAGAAGAGAGAAAGTATCTATATCACACACTCATTGTCAGAGAGTTTCAGACACAGACTGATTTGGGTTCTATAATGTACTTGAAGATTCCAATTTCTTCATCAATTTAGGGGAGATTGAAGATTCTAGTGGACCATCAGAGTTCTAGATCCCATCTTCAGAAACCAGTGATCAGAGACATTACAGGGTTATAAGCTATTCTACACTCATTGACCTTTGCTTTTGATTTACTATATTTCCATTGTATGTTTAGTTATGTTATATTGCCATAGACCTATATTATGTGGGAAATCATTGTAGGACATTGTTATAAGCCCAACCTTATCTATGCAATTGGTGTTCAGTGGGTGTTGGACATAAGGATAGTATGTTCCTTGGTAGGTACCACAACCTAAACATATTTACCATGGGTGTGGCTTCTCAGATTATTCTAGAAAAATTGGGGTGAAGACCTAGCCTTTGTAAGTCAAGGGTGGAAACTAGGAACGTGTTCCCTTGGCTGTGGATGCAGTCATAATTAGTATTGAGTAAATGCTGAGCCCGACAGTGGGCAATACTCCGTGCATGTAGGCAACTAGCCGAAGCACGTATTTCTTGTATTGTGATTGTGCATGCTAGTATTATATTATGGATTGGAGTGTATGCCTGTAGGATGGGTGTGTATATCTGGTAAACCTGACCACTTGGTGGTGCAGTGTGGATGTACATACGACTATGTGCATATGACAGTGATTACCGTGTGGGGTTTGTGAGTCAGCTCTCAGTAGCAATACAGGTTATGTGATTAAGCTTCGTGCAGCAGTGAGAGTTATCAATAGTTCACATAGTAGCCCTAGGCAGCATCAGTAGACTGTGATTGAGACTGAGCCACATCAGCTGGTGACCTGGTAAAGAACCAACTGAGGGAAAGTTTTTTGACACATTGCTTCACCCCCCCTCTCAGTGTCAGTTGGGACCTAACAACCAATGCCCCTCGCCAGGGTGCCATTGTCCTTCATCTATGTGCCGTGGCCCTTCCTTGCATGTATCGATGAGTACCCCGCCACTCCACCTGGCTGGGTTGGGTGTTGGGTTGATTTTTTAGTCTTGTATGGTGGTGGAACCCGCTTGTGGGACCAAGTTATTATTTTATTTGTTTATTTTATAAATATGATTCATTTTGTCACCACCATATATTTAATATATAATTGTTATATATTTTTGGGCACCTAAATGATGGATTTAATTCATGGTTTGTTTTTAAAAGGTGTTTTGAAAAGTAATATATTTTATGTCATTGATTGACATAGATTGTGCCAATATGCAAGTATTAATAGAAGATTAATGTTTGCATGTTTAATGTAGTTGAATATAATTCATCCATATTCTATGTTCCAATCAAATGCTTATATATGTGTTTATTTAATTATGTGAAACTAGTGATTATGGGATTGGCAAAATTATACATGGGTGGCATTGTTACATGTAATGTGTTTTTGTGAATGTGTTGTGGAAATGGATGTGATGCTTCTTCCTCTCTCTCTTCTTCTCTATCTTTTTGAAACATGTACTCCACTCCTATGGGCAACCCAAGATGGTGGGTTAGTTATTCATCGAAGTTTTCTATTTAATAAAAGAAAGATATATAGATTTTTTCTATGTGTATCAATATAATTTTAGAGGAGATTAGATTTCCTTGAACTTGTTGATGGTGATCAACGCATGATGATCAAAGAAGAATATAGAGATCGCAAGCTTTGATGGAAGAATGGAGAAAAGAGATGTAAGAAGAAGACAACGTTGAGCTAATGACTACTTTCTTGGCATAGTTGATGTGTCCACAAGCAAATTGGAGTTTATTGGGTTAATTAAAGAATTAACTAAGCCATTCCATAATCACTTTAATATTTTTATGTTGCTATCTATGGTTGTTTCCTTGTATGTTTGTTTTACCCTCTATTGTAAAAGTATATATGATATGGATTAATCCAAGTTAGTGGATATATCCATGACCTCCCATTGAGGTGAGTGTAAGACAATATGAGATGTGAGTATGCTAAGATGCCGACAAGACAATAGCATGCTTGTGTCGCATAGGTTAAGAGGATGGATAGTGGGGGTGCACCACGACAGTGGGCCATCCCTTTTTTTTCTATAGCTCTAATTGATGCAATGGGTATGTGCATGACTTGAGTGATGAGCATGACATTCAAGGGGTCAAATAAATTGAAGGCCTTGAAGGCAGACAGATTGGTTCACTAGATCAAGTCACGGATAATTAACATCGACAGGAAAAATTATTCATGAATTGATTTGAGTTTCCAATTCACATTCTAAAGTCAAGAGGGAGACTTGAATGTGAACATTACCATTATGTTGTTGCTCAAGTTGTTAGTGTGAATAATGGTAATTAATTCATGTAATGCTATTCTTATGCATTGTAGATAATTAACAATGGTTGTAATTAACTCTGGACTACTTTCACTCATAAGTGAGACCAAACTGACCAGCCCAAACTATGCTGATTAGTACTACAATATTAAGTTACTCCTTAAGGCAGAATCACTCTATTTAGTACTTGATGAAGCTGCCCCTCCTACTCCTGATAATCATTCCACCGAGGATGAGTTATATTATTATGATGATTTTCAGGTCAGGGATCTAAGGCATCTATGTACATTATGAACTCACTGGATGAGTCCATTATGGATTCTATTAAGGAAGTCTAGACTACTGGTGCTAAGATATAAAAGCTTAGTGAAATTTTCAACAAGCAGTTTATTCACTCGCACCATGACTTGGTGTATGAGATCCACAGCGTAAAGCATACTAAAGGAAGTTCAGTAATGGATCATGTGATGAAACTATCAAATCTGTTTGATAAGCTTGATGCTTTAGAACATAGTTCAGCCTCTTGTACCAGACTAGTGTAGTACTACACTCTCTACCTCCCTGCTATAACCAGTTTGTTATATCTTACAAACTGAGTCAAGAGGCTTTGCCACTTATTGAATTGGCAAATGCCCTTATGGAGGTAGAGAAGACATGTGTGGTCAAGAAAGAGGTGAACACCACTAAGGCAAAGACCTCTTCCAAGAAGAAATGGAAGAAAGGTAAAAAGGGCAAGAAGAATTACAATTCCAAGCCCAAGGGAGGAGTTAAGAAGAAGGAAAACCAGGCTGATGATACTTGCTTCAAGTGTCATAAGAAAGGCCACTGGAAGTGGAACTGTCATGTATACCTGGCTAAGTTGAAAAACAAGAAGCCAGATGAGAAGAAAGAGGACACTCCTAAAGAAGGTACATTTGATGTTAATGTTCTTTACGAGTCAATCTTTACTATTAAACCTACCAATTCATGGTTGGTGGATATTGATTCCATTATTCATCTTTGCAATGTGTTGTAGGGTTTTAAAAGAACAAGAAAATTAGAAAAGAATGAGGTGCGATTGCAAATGGGCACTCGAGCTAATACCGCGGCAAAAGCTATGGGAGATTTATATTTAGAATTTGTTTCTAGTATTTTAGTTTTAAAGGATTGTGACTATGTACCCTCTTTTAAGAGGAAGATTTTATCAGTATCTAAACTTGTTTTGGATGGATATAGTTTCTCCCTTAATACTAGTTTAACTATTCGTTTTAATAATAGTTGTACGACATCTGGTTATTTACAAAATGGTTTGTCTTTTCTAGATTGCCCTGTTAAAATGAATGTTGTTGCAAATACTGATTTGAAATGAAAATTAACTCCAATGAGCCAAACATATCTATGGCACTTAAGATTAGGTCACATCAATTTTTACCGAATCAATAGGCTAGTAAAGGATGGACCGCTAAAAAGTCTAGAAGTCCAACCTTTACCGACTTGTGAGTCATGCCTTCAAGGCAAGATGACCAAGACACCCTTTCCTAATAAAAGAAAAAGGGCCACAGATGTCACACCCCATTCACACAGAACCGGACCGGTGACAGGGTTAACTCCGGTTAACCCAAACCTACCAGGATCATCTGATATAGTATCCAACCACAGCATACACACAACTAAGATAATGTTCAACAGTTCAGCGAAAGACTTAATTTACCTGTAAATATCCCCAATATACTTGATACCCAAATTGTAGTATATAGATAAATACATGTGGGCCCGCAGGCATGATATTTACATAAAAAGAATATCAATTCACGTATCAAGTACACAAAAGGGATCATCAAAAGAATAAAAAGGTAACCCTGTATGGAGTCACTGCTGTGGTCTCACAGCACAGTCCTCGCACGTGCAATCCGTGTTGTGCTCATAGTCCTCGGGGACCCACTAATCCTCTTCGGGGAATTCGACTGTGGGGCCCGACTCTTAATCCCCAGGCTGGTGACCTATAAAATCATCTAAAAGAGGTGTACACGTGGGATGAGCTCACTAGCTTAGTAAGTGAAAAGGAGGACCACACAACAATCCACACAACAATCACAATCATATGCACTATATACTATACAATTCATTTTTCATCATATCCACTTAAACAACATTACTAAGTCTTTGGTTTAGTGCTACTACAACCACAGTGCGCGTATACTCCGAGTACGAGCCGCGAACTCCATCCCGCGATACGTCCATAGGGCTGTCGGAGAAGGCCCACCGTGAGTACTCGGAAAAGTAAAGCATACCAACCACCGGCTCTCAACATAAAAGTAAATGATAGAAAATAAAGGTGTTGACTCCAGCAATTTAAAAGCAGTACGATTGGCCCTCTTGAATATACCACCGGGGTTGCCGACTGTCCTAATGACCAGCCAGGCTTATGTCTAACCGCCACAGTGACCCGACAACCGCGACCACTGCTTCCCCCCAAATGGTAACCCAACACCTTAACCCCTGTTGGGAAGGGTCGTAGCACGGGAAGATAATAATCCTAAACCGCATACTCCTATATGATATAGTACGATTGCATAGTGCCATCGCGTCCCATTCCACGGGCCACCAATGCACTCGTTTTCAAGCTGACTACAACATCTAGTCTATTAATGCATTATGCACAATGATGTCATCATTCATCACATAATCACATCATCATTTGACATTGAGAAAATAAACACAACACACAAGTCATAATAATATGAGGATGGCTAAGCTACATATAATTTGCATGATGACATGGCTAGTCTAGATACAATTTAATGAATGCCAAATAAGTCTTAAAATAAGGCCAAACGTCCTCTCCCC
This sequence comes from Macadamia integrifolia, assembly GCF_013358625.1. Taxonomy (NCBI): domain Eukaryota; kingdom Viridiplantae; phylum Streptophyta; class Magnoliopsida; order Proteales; family Proteaceae; genus Macadamia; species Macadamia integrifolia. Next base: position 30,638,918 of record NC_056558.1, read on the forward strand.
ACTTATTTGTTGTGTACAAATATTCACGTCCGGTACGGGTGAGATCCGGTGCAAGAAGCGTAAGTTTTGGTGAACCTATCATAAGTGGATGGGGTTAGCATTTCACCACTTTGGGGTCAAACCTAACAAGATTTGATACAAAATCATGTTTAGAATCCTAAAAGAAGGCCGTACATCCGTTTTGGGTCCATTTGGATGTAAAAATCACGTTGGGAGCTTCTCGGGTGGGTCGGATAGCCCACCTGTCACAGCCCACCGGTCTTCACAGGTGGACGGGTTGACCCACCAGTCATAACCAACGGGCAGGTCAGCCCACCAGTAGGGGCCCGCTGGTTGGCCCCGAGGGCTTGCCCTCTCAGGCAGGTGCCCTTAGGTGGGCCTTTTAGCCCACCGGTTGCGGGCCACCGGTCTTGGTGAAAACATGCCATTTTCCCTGAAGCCTTCTCCAAACTTTGGGGAATCAAATGGAGCTTTTTCAAACCCATTTTCCACACATTCAAGGTCTCATAAGATGATTCTAACCTAAATCTAGGTTAGATTTAAGGAATGGAAGCCATCTTACCTTCTTTGCTCAAGAACTCTTTCAAAAACCCCAAAATCACTTCAAATCACCAATGCTTCTCCAACCTTGTAAACACTTCCTCAAATCCTTCAAAAATCAACACATACACCCTCTATTAAACCTTATATTCATCATCCCAAGTGGGATTTACAAGATCTCAAGAAACTCTACTCAAATCAAAGGTTTTACTTGGGTTTGGTGAAAGTTTAAGAAGCATAGCCTTCGCTCACCTCTAAATGTAGATCTCGTGTTGGAGATCACTCATCTGGCGTCAGAATGAAAATATCAAACCTTGGCACCACTTAAATACATTTCTTCTTCCTCTTCCTTCCCTTTCTTCTTCTTCGTTCTCTTTTCTCCCTTCTCTTCTCTCTCCTCTTAAATCTTCTCACCAACTTTCTGTGTAATAAATGAGATATAGAAAAACACAATTAATGTTATTTATACTTTTTTAAAATCATTAGTAGCACATAGGTGGGTCACTCAGGTGGGCAAATGCACCCACCTGTGACCGCCAACCTGAGGGTCAAAAATTGGCCAACAAGTGAGATTTTGATGGAATTCGACTCTGGGCATAAATCTTACTCTCGGCACAAGATATATTATACGTATGCGCTTTAGGATACGGTTACATACCAGCTTTATCCATACATGGCCTTATGATATGTGCATGTACACGGCTTGGGTACACCCATCTCCTCTGGCATTGACTCGGACTTGTCTGGCCAACCGGTGTTCAAAGTCACCCTTTCCATCATGGTCCATAAGGAACCCGCCTTAACCCTCTCCGGTTCGGGTCCTGCATAGTTAAACCGGGTCAACCGTGTAATAAGACCGGGTTTAAAAAGTAGCGTATCACAACAGATTTGTTAGAACTAATACACACTGACGTGTGTGGGCCAATAAATATTCAGGCTAGGCATGGTTTTGAATATTTCATCACCTTCACTGATGATCATTCAAGATATGGTTATATCAACCTAATGCGGAAGAAATCAAAAGCCTTTGAAAAGTTCAATAAGTTTCAAGCAGAAATCGAAAGACAACTTGATAAGCGTATTAAGTCCCTACGATCAGATCGTGGTGGAGAATATCTATCAGATGAGTTTAAGAACTACTTAGTGACTGAGGGGATTGTTAGCCTGTTAACAAACCCACGAACACCACAACAAAATGGTGTATCCGAGCGATGCAATCGGACCTTATTGGATATGGTTCAGACAATGCTCATTTATAATGAGTTGCCTCTATCTTTTTGGGGATATGCTCTAGAAACGACAACCTACATCTTAAATAGGGTTCCTAGTAAGTTTGTAAGTAAGACACCATTTGAGATATGGAAAGGGCGCAAGCCCAGTGTCCGACATTTTAAAGTATGGGGTTGCATTGCACACGTGCGAAAACAACCAACAAACAAACTAGAATCCAGGACTGTAAGATGCCATTTTCTAAGATATCCCAAAGGCATGATAGGGTATTATTTCTTTGACCCAGTTGACCAAAAGATCATTGTTAGCAAGCATGCTACATTCCTTGAGGAGGAATTCTTATATAAGAAGACTGAACCTGTAGTGATTCATGAGTTATCAAATAACTCTAAACCCTCACTCCCGGAAGTGAGACCAATAACCTCGACCACTGAAAACCACATACCGATAGGGCCTCGACGTAGTGGGAGAACTCCTAAACCTACCACTAGATTCACTCTCGTTACAGAAGAATCAAAAACTGCGGAAGTGTTCCATATGGTGGGAATTGAATCAGATGACGATCCAGTGACATACTTAGAGGCACTAATGGATGTGGATGCGCCCAAGTGGCTTGAAGCTATACGCACTAAAATAGACTCGATGGATTCTAACAAAGTCTGGACTCTTGTTGATCCTCCTCCGAGCATTAAGCCCATTGGTTGTAAATGGATCTTCAAGAGGAAGAGAGGCTCAGATGGAAAAGTTGAGCGTTTCAAAGCTAGACTAGTTGCAAAAGGCTATACTCAACAAGAGGGTATAGACTATGATGAGACCTTTCACTAGTAGCAATGATGAAATCCATAAGGATTGTACTCAGTATTGCAACTCACTTTGATTATGAGACCTGGTAGATGGATGTTCAGACTGCTTTTCTGAATCGATTTCTTGATGAAGAAATCTACATGAAACAGCCAAAGGGTTTCTCCTCTCAAGAAGAAGGCAAAGTGTGCAAGTTGCAAAGGTCCATTTATGAATTGAAGCAAGCTTTCAGAAGCTGAAACATCCGATTCAATCAAGAAATCAAATCGTTTGGTTCAGAACAGAATATGGATGAACCATGTTTATACAAAAGAATCAGTGGGAGTGCAGTATGCTTTTTGGTACTATACGTTGATGACATCCTACTCATTGGGAATGATGTGGGTTTTCTTTCTTCAGTAAAATAGTGGTTGTCCTCCACGCTTTCTATAAAAGATTTGGGTGAGGCCACCTACATTCTAGGGATCAAGCTAAAGCAAAAGAGACAAATGTTAGGACTGTCGCAATCCAACCACATAGACAAAGTCCTGTCAAGATTTAACATGGAGAATTCCAAGAAAGGAAATGTTCCTTTCCGGCATGGAGTTCATCTTTCCAAATCTCAATATGCTTCAACACCAAAGGACATTGAAGAAATGAAGAAGATTCTCTATGGTTCAGTTGTAGGGAGCCTAACGTATGTATGTATGTCATGTTGTGTATAAGGCCAAATATTTGCTATGCAGTAGGGATGGTGAGTCGTTACCAGTCAAACCCAAAAAAGCAGCATTGAAATACTGTGAAAGGAATCCTTAAGTACTTAAGAAGGACTAAGGATTACTTCCTGGTTTTTATGGGTGTGATCAGTTATCAGTCGTCGGATATACAGATTCTGATTTCCAAACTAATAAGGATGATACAAAGTTTACATCCGGTATAGTGTTTATGCTAGGCGGAGGCACTATTGGAGGAGTGCAAAACAAAAATCTACAGCCGATTCCACCACTGAAGCCGAATACCTTGCAGCTTGTGAAGCAGCTAAGGAAGGGGTATAGCTGAAGAAATTACTGAGTGATATTGAAGTTGTACCTCAGCTTGTCAAAGACCCTATTACCCTGTTATGTGACAACAGAGGGGCAATCACACAGGCAAAGGAGCCACGGGCTCACCAGAGGAACAAGCACGTACAGAGGAAGTATCATCTCATCAGAGAGATCATACAGCAAGGCGACATGATTATCTTCAAAGTTGACACATCTGACAATGTGTCGGATCCTATGACCAACGAATTAACTCAGAATGTGTTTGAGAAGCATGTGGAAAATATGAGCTTGAGACTCATGGGTGATTGGCTTTGATGTACAAGTGGAAGATTGTTGGATATTGTGTCCATCAAACCCGGTTCATTTGTAATTTGAACCGATTCAGTTTAATAAAGTGTTATTGATTTATTACATGAATTATAAATGAGCAATGTGTCCATTAATAGGTTTATAAATAGAAGTCACAATTAGGGTTTGGGTTGGGCACCCTTATCATAAATGGTTGTCACACATTGTACTACTAGACATAGAGATGTCAGTATACTTATGTGAGCACACATATGTGTGTGTGTTGGTAAAGAATCTTTTTGTGACATATTACCTCATGTGTTACCACCGGAAGTGTTTATGAAAATTGACACATCACCTTACCTTTAACCTAAGATAGTTTATTTACTATGTACATTGACACTACGGTGTTTGCACACACACTTTAATGTATCAATGATCAAAATCCAAATAGACCTAGGCTGGTATAGTGGGTGTGAGCAAAAATGTATATAAGTAAAAAACTAATCAATAGGGTTTCCACTACTCGTTTAGAAGAACATCAAGAGAAAGAGCGTTTATGCACAATCGTATTGAATCAAAGCTCTATATCATTGAAGAAATGATTTTATATTTGTAATGGTGATTAGAATTGATTAAATACGATTTACGTGCACGCAAGCTCCTATACAGACATGTACTATGGAATGGGGTCATGATGGTATTGATGTACATGTTCTATATTCCATTATGATGATGTTAGTAGTTCTAGGGGTATGACCGTAATTTAGTTGTGGTGGATATTTAATTAATATCAATTAATTATATTGGGTATGGATAAATAATTACTGTGCAGTTAATGAGTTATTTAATTATTTTTATTATCCCTCTTAGATTCAGCTTCTTCCCTTTCTTAGCAAGCAAGTATTTGAGTCATATTGGATAAACCAAGTTTGTGAAAAGAAGAGAGATTTAAAAGGAGAATTAAAGTTTTAGGAAACTTAAAAGAATTTCAGTTTCTTAATTGAATTTCTTTATCATAATATAATGCCCCACATTATATAATAATAAAGAAACTAAAGTTTTAGGAAACTTAAAAGTTTAAGTTTCTTAATTAAATTTCTTTATTATAATATAATGCCCCACATTATATAAAAGGGAGGAGAGTAAAATGGGATTTCAACTTTTGAGATCCCACTCTCCTTCTCCTCTTTTGGCTCCCTCTCTCCCTCTCTCCCCACTTCTCTATCTTTCTTCTCTTCTCTTCACACTGATGTTGAACTCTAATTTTTGCACAAAGAAGAAAAGTAAGTTAGAAGTTGCACTATTGAAGGAAAGAGAAAGGTTATTAGATAGTCAATTGAAACTTGTGAAGTTTCAAAAGCTCCATAAACTGCACTTGCTACACACTTGGGGTTCAAAACTTGGATTGTTGGTCTGAGGAATAACCATTATCTGAAGGAGGAGCTTCGCTTGCGGCTCTTTGTAAGTATTGTTTTCATTATTTCGTATTAATTATCATACTTGTTTGGTTTTAATGATATGGAGAACGGCTCGAATCGATCTGAAATTCTACTGTGCATGTCGGGTTGTGCTGAAAAAGTCTTGTTTCCAATACTTTCCATAAAAGAAAATTCTAAAGTGAGGGTACATGTTTAAATTCCATGCAAAGTTACAAATTTTCCCCGAGACCTGTATTGCTCTTATTTCGAATCAACCAATCAATAGTAATTTTTTGCCATCAGATTACCAATTCTAGTATTTCTACTGTGGACAAGGGAGAGGGGTCTTTTCCAAGGGTGTTAATCAGTTCGGTTTTGGTGTATATGGTTCAGTTTGGTTCATTTCATATTTATATGGCTGAAACCAATATCAAACCATTTACTAAATGGTTGCACTTTCTGAAACCTTTCGGTTTCGGTTTCACAGTTTTTAATCAGTGTTGGTTTCACGATTTTAAACGGTTTTGATCGCAGTTTAATCCATACGATTTCTAAACGGTTAGCAATCAGTTTGCTAGTTTATTCGCATGTTTATTGAAATTTTTTTATGTTGATAAATGCTTCAATCTTGTATCAAATTAAATGAGGCATTGGACAAACAAGGATTTAACTACATAACTACATGATATGAGTAAATTATTGAATAGACTCTTGGACAGCCTCTATGGTCCTTAATTCTTCCCTAAATAAACCTCTCATGTTTTGTTAAAACAACCAAACAACTAAACAAAAGAAAATATTACATGGAGAAAGTGAAATGCAAAGAAAGCTGCTAATGAACACAACTTATCATTAGTATTCTAAAATTAAAGAACATGAGGCACTGAAAACGCATTAGTTACCCCTTATTCTATTAAATCGCTATATGGATTAAAAGGGTAGATTTTGACGGTGTAAACAGTGTGGTTTTCACAATGTCAATTCGATTTGAAACCGACGGATTAAACCGTTAAAACTAAACCAACCTGTTTAGCTAATCAGTCTTAAACTTAAAACCAGAATCGAACCATTCAATAAATGGTTTTACGATTTCAATGTAAACCGCTCGATTCGATTTCGATTTCGATTTCGATTTCATATTCACATATCAGTATTTTCACTTGGAGAGAGAGAGAGAGAGAGAGAGAGAGTGGCAGATGCAAGATACAGGCTCCGGCCTTCTCCTTTTCGTTGTATTTGCTTTTGCGAAATCTCTGCTTACCCTTAATCGTCTGTTTTACTTGTGTCGCCGAAGATCCAATTGGTTTCCTTAGTTCGTGAACCCACCTCTACCCTCTCACCCTCTACCCCTCGCTACCTCTGTAGCATAATTCATGAAGCGATGAAGGTTTTGGGGGGTTTGATGGGTTTTGAGGAGTGTCGCGGAAGAAGGGATCATCAAATGGGAATGACGAACACGAATGGTCCTAACGCAACTTCTTCTGGAAGTAGTGAAGGGAATTACGAGACTCAGGTGTACCTGAATGTATATGATCTCACCCCTATCAACAATTACATGTACTGGTTTGGGTTGGGTATCTTTCATTCTGGAATTGAAGGTAAGAACATCCATTTCTACTTCCCCTTCCTACTTCCACTGAGAATTTCGCGTCCTTTCTCTAGATGGGAAAATGGTATGTTGGAGTCTAAAAACCGTGATCTTTTGGATTGATTGGTATTGGTATGATAGGGACCTTTAAGAATTTGGTGTCCTTTCCAGAAAAGAAAATGATATGTTGGGTTGCTGAAATTTTGTTTTTAGGAAGCATGATCTTTGATTTTTGTAGTTTGTGATGATAAGGGACCTGTGTTATGGCTATCTGTTAGAATTTATTTTGGTTTTCTTTCGTTTATTTGGTGGTTGAGTATTTAATTTAGTAGTCCAGGAATTGACATTTTGGAATTTTTGTGTAAAATTTTTGGTTGGTTTTGAAATTCTCTTGCCACATAAATGTTTGTTTTACTGGATTCATAAAATGGTAGTGAATCTTTGTATGTTGTTGAGTGGATGATTTGACTTGCAATTGGCCTAATTTGACAACTACTAATCAGATCCATAAGATAAGTTTGAAAACATCTTTATGTTTTGGGTGGGGAAGGTGGTAGGAGTACTCCATTTATACATATAGAGATGATCCTCTCTGTTACGTGGAGGTTATTGTATCGTTGTTGCATATTCAGTGGAGTTGTTGGAACTCTGATTTATAGGTTCTGCTAGATGTTTTTTTGAGAACTCAAGTTCATGTAATAATGGTATCAATTACCATTATTACAAGTGACTTAACCCCAAAATAGGATTGCAGTTACAACCAGAAAATTGACAACTTAAAAAATAATGGATACAAGCACTGGATGGGCCTTATCTTTTAATCAAAGAGACTTCTAATAGAAGGGACGAATCCCTAAAAATCTTAGTCCAAATGGTTAGATACTGAGATATCAACAGGTAAGTCTCAGAATTAGAAGGAAATGTGAAACAGACAAACTCAGCCTTCTGATGTACACCTAATCAGCATTGAGGGGAGGGTCTTGAATGTGTATGCTGCCCTCCAAATACCAGCCACAGATGGTGGCTTGATGTGCTGATATAAGGAGATCAAAGTTGCAGCAAAACCTCTTGGAGAAACAGAGCCAGTCAGCAACAATGGCAGCAGTGATTAGGCACTCTTCTGTTGAACTGATGAGGTATCTCAGCTGTAGTATCCCCCAGTTGATCTCAGTTATACCGGAAACAAACTCAGAATATGAAATAGAGGAAGGGGTATTGATTGGAGAGAAGAGAAGGTAGAAGGATAGGTGGATTGAGCTTCTCACTCTCTCTTAGGCATCTCACCTCACTGTCTCACACAGCTTCTTGCACAAAGCAAAGTTTCTTTTCATTCATAAAATCGTTATGGAGGAGACTCTGCTGTCTCTCATACATATAGCTCAATTCTTTCTAAACAGAAAATAAAAGGCAAGAAAAAGGAAAGATCTAAAAGTCTCTTACAAGGGAACTTTGAGACTTGCACACTATGCTAACTAAAGTCTTAGCTAGGAAATAAAATAGAAAGTTCTAGGCTGAACCGAAATGTGAACAGTAATTATGGGCACTGTTAACGTGAACAGTATCATGCTTAGACTTATATCATTTACTGATATTGTTTATTGTGATGTAGCAACAATTGACATGATACTAGCCATATGATAAATGAAATTTCATATATGGTGCACTTTTTCTTCCAGTATTTTCTGGATTTTTATTTTATAGAGGAACATGGTAGCTAGCCAAGTTGATGGGAAAGACACTTTCACGAGAATTTCTATTTTGTATCCTCTTCCAAGATTCTCTGAAGGGGAGATCCAAAGTTATGTCCCAACTTTACATCTGAGTGACAATATAACTCTTTCCAGTTTCTAGTATGCTTGGGCTACTTATGATGTAGGGAAGTAATCAGAAGTGATGATTCAAGTAAAACCATGACAAATAAGAGTATGAGAATAAGATTTAATTTGATATGTTCATCTGATGCACTCAGATCCATGTAGCCGACCCCATTTAGTTGGGATAAGGCTGAGCTGTTGTTGTTGTTGTAGATGTTCATCTGATCCATCAATGATATGTAGTGACATTAGAGGGGGGGGGGGAATCTTTCTGGTTTGAAGGAATTTGATCGTGCGACTCAATGTTGTTCATCATTCTGATTCTCATTTGATCATTGGATTTAGGTCTTGTAGGAATTTTGGGTGAATGGTTTTCAGCCAATTATATTTTGCCATAATATTGTTTTTTGCAACAGTTGGCACTGCCATGGAAATCATGGTTAAACTAATCTAAAAACAGCAAATAGCGAAGAATTTTAGCTGCCTATTCTTGTTGATAGCTTTGTTCATTCCCTTGAATCTTGGTTCTGTCTGATAGATTAATAACATTATTTGTTCTAATTTTTTTATTCCAGTATATGGTGTGGAGTATGGATTTGGAGCTCATGACTTCCCAGCTAGTGGAGTGTTTGAAGTGGAACCACAGAGTTGCCCAGGTTTTGTCTACAGATGCTCAATCTTGTTGGGCCGTTTAAACATGCCAGCTTCTGAATTCCGCAAATTCATAGAGAATGTTTCTTCAGAATATCATGGTGACACTTATCACCTCATTTCCAAGAATTGTAATCATTTTACAGCAGACATCTCATATAGATTGACAGGGAAACGAATCCCTGGATGGGTGAACCGACTTGCTCGAGTAGGTATGCATATCTTGCTATAGTCAGTTAATTGTGCCTATAGGATGAGTCATATCCTTCAGAATTTTTCATATAGTCATGGGTGTACTGCTTTGGTCCTTTGCGAGTTTGCAGAATTTTGTAAATTGTGCCTGCTGCTGAGATTTTCAGTAGTTTGCTGTTTCTCTGTTAGTTCTTACACATATAGCAAACATGATTTCTTGACATTTCTGTTTCCTTCATAAAATGATTCGAAGTATCTAACAGTGCTTCTTGTTGTTTAACAACAGAAAATTGTAGATAAGGAATCTGACTTAAATTTCAGGTGCCATGTGCAGTTGTCTGCTTCCTGAAATCCTTCAAGAATCCACTGTTAAACAACTGCCTGATGACTACGTGTTCTCAGGTTTGTACCCTGATTCTTCTTTTGAATTTATCCTGGCATGACAGTTGATTACATGAAAACCTCCCTTGATCTTAATGCATATTATGCAGTAGCTGTTATACCTTATTTTCTTGCATTACCATTCACATTGGTGGGTTTATTGTTTTATATGACATGCAGAAGAAGATATTCCAGAGTCTTTCTCAACCAACACACATGAGGCTGCGGAAAGCGATGATGCAGATCAAGATAAGCATCTTCTTTCAGCATCGAATGGTGTTGCAGGACTGTCTTTTGTCAAAGAGGTCCAAAGGTGAACCTAACCTATCTTGAGAAACAAAAAACAGACATTGATTTGTCTTAGTTTTATGCCAATCCTTGTCAAGGGAGCCAGTTTAGGGGAGGATTTCCACCTACTATTTTGAAGTCAGAACATAAATCTTCTCATTTCCACTCTTTCTTTTTCCTCAGCTGTTTTAAAGAGTCCTGCTATTTTTTTTTGGTTTGTGTGTTGTAATTTGTTCATATTTGATTAATTATCAGAGAATCATTTGTTTGTTCTGGATGATTGGGAGTTTGTTTGAATGAGAATTGGGGACAAAATACATGAATATCTTGTAGTTGTTACTTTGTAGCATAAATGGGAAGGGCTCCTTTACTGTGCACAAGAGGTGGCAGTTCAGATCCAACGTCCTGGAGTGTCTCGAAACGTGCGCTCATGTGTTGGGTTCCATGACGAGGAGTTCCAAGGCGTTTGATCTGAGCTGCTGCTTCTTGTGCGCAGTAGAGGTGCCGGATCCAACACAAATAACCTAACGGGCGAGAGAATCCTGCTGGTCTGGCATAGAAAATACCATACCAGCAGCCAATGGAAGGGCACACCAGGAGCATATTCAGCGCATGTCGCGGGGGGGGGGGGGCAGCGCGATTTTTCACATCCTGCACACTGATTACTTTCTCTGCACCTAGCTGATAGGGTTTTTTTTCCATGACAAAGAGAAATGATGTGTCAAACCCAATCATTAATCATCCTTGTAGTTTTGTGGAAACCAAATTTAAATGATCAAACAACCTTAAAATAATTGGTACCAGAAGGGACAATTACCACTTCAACTCCTTGTCAATATAAGCTGTCCACCTCTTCCGAGCCATTGGATGAGTAGTATTCTCCTTGGATTTGTCAAAGTTTTGGGTTCCACGACTAGATGACCCCCATCTCAAGGCTTTAATAATTATATTTTAAATGGTTAAGTCGACATTATCTTATGATAGCCAAATTTAAATTTTCAACTAATGTTAAAAGTTTTCATCATCTCTCAACATGAGAAAATGGGCATTGCCAAAATGAGATTCTCTAGGTCTACCAACATCAACCTTCATAAGGGCTTGTTGCAAGGGCCATGGAAGGCATGAAAAATGGGATGACATATTATTACAATCTGGACAAATTCTCATAGATTACCCAAGATGTTTCCCGAATCAATAAATAAGGATAAGGAGAAGAAAGTTGTATACTTTTTTTTATTTTGTATTCATCTCTCTTCACTCCCTTCCACCTCACCACTGACCTCTCTCTCTCTTCGCTCGTGTCTCTTGTTGCTCTCTTTTCTCTCTCACTCCTTAGGTTCCATAAGGGTTATTCTTAACCCTCTATAGCTGACCCTATGATTAGTGTTTGTGATTCAAGGAATGAGTATGTTAAGGAGATCGTCTCCTTGTGTTTGTGCAGTCATTGATAATCACCGTAGGAGTTTAGAGTCTTGCTTGGTACTGGAAGAGTTAAATTTCGTAAAAAAATATTTGTGTTTAAGATAACTATTCTCTCTTTCAAAATGTGATAGAATTTTTTGAATACCCTATACTTACATTAGGCTCGATCATAGATTTAATATGATTAAATGATTTTTTTTCTTTATTATTTATTTATTTTTTGTAAACCATCTTTCGAAACAAACATGGTATCTCTAGAGTCATGTAAAAAAATAAAAAGATCCCAAACCACTCATTGAAGATTATATTGACTGAAAATATACATATATATATATATATATATATTCCACAAAGAATTTAAGAACTGCACCGTCACAGTGGCAGTAGGTGGTTCAGCCATTAGTGCAGGTGGGCTCAGTCCTTAGGCCGAAGAGTAATTACTGGACATGTTGAGCCATATTCTCTTAGATGCCCATGAGCAATGCTAAGTAAACTGTTTCATATCTTGACTCCGCTTGGAAGAGCCTTATATAGAATCAAGGCAATTCAACTATAGGGTTTCTAAGAATTGCTGTGATTCTAAATACAGGTTGGTCATAAGGTCTTCCAAGGCTTACCAAAAGAAAAAAATAATGTCTTCCAAGAATAAAGGGCAATGTCCTTACCACTGCAGCACTGCTCAGGCATTATATATTCTTTTTGTGGTCCAAGTTTTTGGTATGGGGAGGGTTCTCCAGGCTGGCGGCCTAGGGAACCCACCAATCAGAGAGCATACGTAGGTATCAGTTAATAGAGTCACAGAGATAAAGAGAGACTTCATTTAATATCTCCACATGCTTGGAGATATTTTCCCCCTTTTTTTATATGGGAAAAGTTTCTTTGAGCCACCAAGAGAGACTTTGGCAGCATTCTCGTTTTTCTCTTCCTCACATGAAATGACCTTACTTCCATCTTATGTACGAGACCATTCTGCTGCATCTCATTGGCACCCTCCTCTATGCCACTTATTGCCACTTATTGAGAGCATAGTTAGCAAATTTAGATTCAGGAATTATTTGGACGGAGAATTATTCGAAATAATTCTGTTGATTAATTTAAGGATTCGGTCAAAAAAGCGGTCAAAAAACTTATTGGGTTTTTTTTTTTTTTTTTTTTTTTTGGTTTTTTTTTAATACTGTTTAAGTGGACCGAATAATTTGGTTTAATTCGGATTCGGTCCGAATTATTCGTGTTTTATATTTACTTTTGAAAAAATCACGAATTTTACCGAATTTTATTTTTAATTTGGATTCGGTCATAATTTTATCAAAAATTCAGAAAAATTCGGTTCAGCCGAATTGATAACACTGATTGAGAGAACCATTTCCATTTTTTCTTATAAAAGAGCATCTTGAAGCTTCTCCATGTTACCCTATACTCAATTCCACCATCATTGTGGTCAGTGGTTTTCTGCTATTATTTCCAATAAAGTTACATCTGGATGGGTTTACTGCATCATATATATATATATAAAAGAAAAATGTATCTCATTATCTGTTAATTATTTACTGATAAGAAAAACTATTGAAACCAAGAGGCATGGTTTTAAGTATCTTCGATACCGATACGATACCCTCCGATACGTATCTTAAATTTAACCGACCGATACGATACACATCGATACGATACATGAAATTTTTAAAATCCTTTCGTATCGATATATATCCTACAATACATACCGATATGCATCAATACACCACCAATACGCATCGATATGATATGATATGCCTCGATACGACTATGAAAATTATAAAATTGAGGTAAAATGTACGTTTCGATACGTATCGGTGAGTATCGGTATGTATCGATCAGTACGTATCGGTATATTGGCACGTATCGGTGAGTATCGATATATATATATATATATCGGTACGTATCGGTGAGTATCAATACGTATCGGTGAGTATCGGTACATACCGATACAGTGCGCTATGGTCATATAATGGCCAAGATGGGTAATTTTTCAGAAAAACATGATTTTTTGAAGGGTTTTTGTTCCAAAGTTGTTGTCAGCCATATTTCTCTCTAACTAAAGTGAAAATCAAGGTTGGGAACAAGGATTTTACATTTATGGGGCAACTATAAACCTTGAATTCTTAGTACGATACCCTCAATTTAGTGTTTATGCATAATACATGTTATCAATAGCTTTTTTTAACAAACTCTTAATGCAAAAGTGTTTAAAAAAATGTTTCATATCCATTTATGTGTGTATCTTTAGCGTATCTTAGTGTATCTCCGATACGATACGATACTCTCCGATACGTATCTTAATTTTAACCGACCGATACGATGACCGATACCAATACTTTAATCCTTGCCAAGAGGTCTTTTTCTTGAATTGATGTAAGCAAAGATGGATGGTCGGAACAAAAGAGCAATTTGGAACAACTCAGAGGATTTAGAACAGTTATTTTTTTAAAAGAAGCACCACTTCGTGGTCTTGGAACGTAGTCCATCTTCTTTTAGATATTTATAATATCTTACCATTACATTTTGACCTAGTCCTACAAACTATGCGGTTCTTCTTATGCTTTGCCTGGCCCACATGGCTATGAATAATGATTCTAACATTTAACATCTCCAACCATGACATTGATGTGATTAGTTTTTTCACTTAATTTAACTTCTTTCTTTTGTATTGAAAAAAAAAACAATATGAGAGGTATAGATTGATAATCTGCCAATGTCATGAACTAGGTAGGACCAAAATAAGGACACAATGACAAGGACTTGGGTAAAAGTGACAGCTCAGCAATGCACTTATTGACAATGCGACAATTTTTTGTGGGTAGAGTGGTTGGCGATTGAAAGCAAACGAGAAACTTACCCAAAAAACCAAAAACCCTGAGGCTTTGATAACGTTTTAAAAAAATATTTTTTAATTTTTTTTCGTTCTTATAAAACAAAAAAAAAATAGANGCCATGGAAGGCAATGAAAAATGGGATGACATATTATTACAATCTGGACAAATTCTCATAGATACGCCAAGATGTTTTCCCGAATCACACCTAAATAAAGGATAAGGAGAAGAAAAGTTGTATACTTTTTTTTATTTTGTATTCATCTCTCTTCACTCCTTCCACTCACCACTGACCTCGACTCTCTCTTCGCTCGTGTCCTTGTTGCTCTCGTTTCTCTCTCCAACTCCTTAGGTTCATAAGCGTTATTCTTAACCCTCATAGCTGACCCTATGATTAGTGTTTGTGATTCAAGGAATGAGTATGTTAAGGAGATCGTCTCCTTGTGTTTGTGCAGTCATTGATAGTGAGATCACCGTAGGAGTTTAGAGTCTTGCTTGGTACTGGAAGAGTTAAATTTCGTAAAAAATATTTGTGTTTAAGATAACTATTCTCTCTTTCAAAATGTGATAGAATTTTTTGAATACCCTATACTTACATTAGGTTCGATCATAGATTTAATATGATTAAATGATTTTTTTTCTTTATTATTTATTTATTTTTTGTAAACCATCTTTCGAAACAAACATGGTATCTCTAGAGTCATGTAAAAAAATAAAAAGATCCCAAACCACTCATTGAAGATTATATTGACTGAAAATATACATATATATATATATATATATATTCCACAAAGAATTTAAGAACTGCACCGTCACAGTGGCAGTAGGTGGTTCAGCCATTAGTGCAGGTGGGCTCAGTCCTTAGGCCGAAGAGTAATTACTGGACATGTTGAGCCATATTCTCTTAGATGCCCATGAGCAATGCTAAGTAAACTGTTTCATATCTTGACTCCGCTTGGAAGAGCCTTATATAGAATCAAGGCAATTCAACTATAGGGTTTCTAAGAATTGCTGTGATTCTAAATACAGGTTGGTCATAAGGTCTTCCAAGGCTTACCAAAAAAAAAAATGTCTTCCAAGAATAAAGGGCAATGTCCTTATCACTGCAGCACTGCTCAGTCATTATACATTCTTTTTGTGGTCCAAGTTTTTGGTATGGGGAGGGTTCTCCAAGCTGGTGGCCTAGGGAACCCACCAATCAGAGAGCATACGTAGGTATCAGTTAATAGAGGCACAGAGATACAGAGAGACTACATTTAATGTCTCCACCTGCTTGGAGATATTTTCCGCCTTTTTTATATGGGAAAAAGTTACTTTGAACCATCAAGAGAGATTATGGTGGTATTCTCATTTTTCTCTTCTTCACATGAAATGGCCTTACTTCCATCTTATGTACGAGATCATTTCGCTGCACCTCATTGGCACCTTCCTTTATGCCACTAATTGAGAGAGCATTTTCCATTTTTCTTATAAAAGAGCATCTTGAAGCTTCTCCATGCTACCCTATACTCAATACCACCATCATTGTGGTCAGCGGTTTTCTGCTATTATTTCCAATAAAGTTATATCTGGATGAGTTTACTACATCATATATATATATATATATAGGAAAATGTATATCATTATCGGTTAATTATTTGCTGATAAGAAAAACTATTGAAACCAATACAAGAGGTCTTTTTCTTGGATTGATGTAAGCAAAGATGGATGGTCGGAACATTAGAGAAATTTGGAACAACTCAGACGATTTGGAACAGTTACTTTTTTAAAGAAGCACCACTTTGTGGTCTTGGAGCCTAATCCATCTTCTTTTAGATATTTATAATATCTTACCATTACATTTTGACCTAGTCCTACAAACTATGCGGTTCTTCTTATGCTTTGCCTGGCCCACATGGCTATGAATAATTATTCTAACATTAACATCTCCAACCATGATATTGATGTGATTAGTTTTTTCACTTAATTTAACTTCTTTCTTTTGTATTGAAAAAAAAAAAACAATATGAGAGGTATAGATTGATAATCTGCCAATGTCATGAACTAGGTAGGACCAAAATAAGGAGACAATGACAAGGACTTGGGTCAAAGTGACAGCTCAGCAATGCACTTATTGACAATGCAACAATTTTTTGTGGGTAGAGTGGTTGGCGATCGAAAGCAGACGAGAAATTTACCCAAAAAACCAAAAACCCTGAGGCTGTGTTTGGTAACGTTTCAAAAAAACATTTTTAGATTTTTTTTCGTTCTCATAAAACAAAAAAAAAAAATAGAATAAAGTGTTTGGTGCATTTATAATGTGTTTCATTTTTTTTTTAACAAAAAATAAATAAATAAATGTTAGAAATGAAAACTTTTGTCATTCCAAAAAAAAAAAGGCATTTTGACACAGAAATTGAAATTTTCGTTTTTTACACATAACGTTACCAATCGCAGCCTGAGTAACATCACACGTTAAATTACATAGAGGAAGAGCAATCCAGTGCACGAAACTTCCACTACTGCAAGGTTTAGAAGGGGCAATTAAATAGAAGAAATGCAACCCAATTGGAGTTTGGGAGAGATAAATATACTCTGCCTTACCTCTTGCTTCACAAGAAAGGCTGTTTCCAAATTTTGCTACTGTGATTAACATATTGCAATACAACTTAACCGTTGCGCCATAAGGTGGAATTAGATTAGAGCTAATTAAAGATTCAAAAATGTCAGACCAGGAGGAAGACTTGGAGAGCTCCATACGCAATCCAATCCAAGATCAGCAGCCCAAATGGATTGTAGTATTGGACAATGGAGCAAGAGAAGACAAGTATCATAGGGGTGTCTGGGTCCATCCAGGTTTTAGACATGGACAACCATAATAGCCTTCTTTTCTTTGCACCTGAAAGTGGCATGCAGGAATTATCTCTGCAAGCTGTATTCCAGGGTAGCCCAACTCCCAATCCTTGATCACTCAGATACTGATGTTAGGTACTAATGAATTGGACCAAAGGATGAAAGATTTGGGTAAACCCATGTTTTATGTTCTATCTACTTTTTAACTTTCACATTGCATTGACCTGAAAAATCTGAATTAACATTCAGAACAAATACACACTCCCATGAATCAATTCCAAATTCCATAAGAATAACCCAATGAATTCCAAATTCCATAAGAATAACCCAAATCATAAAATGTTAAGATTCAGCATTACCAATCCCATGCAGGTGCCAACAAGCCAACAAGCCAATAAAAAAAGAAGCATATTCAAAAGTTCCTTTCACCAGATGCTAGAGGACCAAAAGGGAATAGGTAGAATGCCACTATACCATATACCACACCCATATCTACTCTCCAACTACCCCCACTTCTACTCCTTACATGTAACAGTGTGTTCCCTTCCTTTTCACCCCCTCCTATTTCTTCCTCACTAGCTATTATTTGAAACGAAAAATCGCTCTGCAATTACGAGTGAGACCCCTCAAGTCCCAACCTTGCATTCAGCCAGTTGCAGACCTCGTCCATCTCTTCTGGGACAGTATAATGGCCAAGCCTGCACAGTTAAATTGAAGATTCAGTCTGGCTTGTCATAATTTAAACAATGTAATTCTTGCTGGGGGCAAAAGCCAATTAGATACCCATTATAGGTTCTGAATGTAAGATTACGAAACCCAGTTGCATTTAAGACCTCTGCAGATTTCTCTCCATGTTTGTAGAGGACCACATCATCAGCTGCAACAGGAATATATGAACAAAACAGTCCCTGTAGTGAAATAGCATATACTTTCTCCATAACAATTTACAGTACCGATACAATGCCTTAAAAGCTAAAAGAATACGCCATAATTCATAGAGTATTCTTAGATGCATAGACAAGTAGAGGGCCTAAAACCAGTGAATTCAATATTGGAGTTTTCTTCTACTACAATTAAGAAAAGCTAATAAATCTAAACTAAAAAGAAAATTTTTCATATGTAACAAGGTTTAAGAAGTTGAATCCACCTTCAACAAGAGGGTTCCTGAATTGAAGTAACCAGAGGTGACCAGAGGTAAAGAACTAGATCAAGTTGGCTATAACCTAAATATGTGCAGTCATTCACCCAAAAAAAATAATAATAATAATAATAATAATAATATTTCCAACCTGGTTTAGGTTGGCTAAAGTGCAAAAATACTTTCTGCATGCTGTTTGGATGTCATCACTCAATTAATGGGAGATTCAGCTTGCTAAGTTGGCTAAAATGGAATCAGCTTCCTGATTCAGTAAGGCCAAGCATTATACCTTGTAATTTGGTTTTAGCTACCTGCGATACAGGAAATTTCTTCAAATAATGAATCGAGGCTTCAAACAGCGATAGGCTAGAGCCCCATCAGGCCATGGTTACTGGGCAGTCTGTTGAATAAGTGCTATCCCAATTCAACTGAGCTAAAAGTCTTCAACCACCCCAATGCTAAGTTTGTGTAGGTGGTGAGGATCATGACATTTTAGTATATTACCAGATTTAACGTCTCCAGGGCCTAATAATGGAGACATTTTCCAGACAAGGAAACAAAAGACCTAGCGGCAGGAGGATCCAGAATTTAAGTTTAGCAATCCAAACTGAGAAGTTTTTTAAGAGACAGCTAAGGAACCTCAATTCTATCAGTTCTAGACAGCCAACAAATAGTATGCTCCAAGAAGCATAATCGCAGGAGTAAACAACTCCAAGGATGGGCTTCTATGGTTAACATCCAACAGAAAATAGGATGTTAATCAATACTAAGTCAACTTATGGCTGTTAGTTCCATTAAGCTGACCAATACGATCATCCCCATCTTCAAATTAGTACAATATTTTATTATAAATGAATAGGATAATATAACACAATCTCAAACGAAATAACTCATTATATAAAAGGAAAGCAAAGGTACCTTTGCCATGACATAGCAAAAGGGGCAAGGAGGAAGCATTCCTTGCAGCCTCCTGTGAACCTTCTATCTTGTTCCTCAAGCTCCTGGCAACAGACAATATCTGCTTCTTATGAACATATATGCACAAGAGGAACTTAATATAAGGGAAAAGAGCATATGGCAGTGATTCTGTAAGCATAGGTATGTGCATATTTTTCTTATTTTTTCATCTTTTGCTCAAAGGGAATGTGGAAAGAATAATTTAGGAATCCAAACCTTGAACATGGAAGCCATCCACTTAAACCAACGACTGAACTTAAGTTGACAGGGTACGGGTTTCCATTCCCATACTTCCCTTGTACATAGCAAGTGGCAGAGTAAAGTGCCGTAGCAGTACCCATGCTGAAGCCGCCGATACCAAGTTTGACTGTAAATAAGGAAACCACCAAGATTGTGAATTGTGAAGTTACATGGATAACAAATTTATTCATAAAAAATGACCATCCCTACGGGGCTAGCTTAAGATAAAAAATTATGTTAGAACCTCATCCAGGAAGCAACTGACCCACAACTGCTTTCCTGGCAGAAATCCAGTAAATTATCTAAGTTTTAGAAGTGGAGGGAAACCCCCCCCCAAAATAAAATGTTAAATAACATAAATTTTTCAGTCCAGATTGAAACTTCAAAGTTTGGAGAACTAACATGTCTTCAAATAATCACATACTTTTACAAGTGCAGTTAGATAAGTGTCATTTCCTCATTAGAGAAACATTGAAACCTGCTATCAGTTTCTACGAAAAAAAGAAAAAAAGAAACCTACTATCAGCAGGCTCTGTTGACAAGAGGTTTGCAACATGTGCTGCTGAAGCATCTAAACCCTCGACATCATCAGGAGCATCTTCTGAAAGGTCTCCTACATCAAACCCTAATATAAACCAACAAAAACTGTTAGAATTTGTTTAGTGCGTTAATGGCAGGAAGAGTTTGAATTCGACTTTGAAAAACTTCACAAAAAATATATAATATCAATCATCAAATCACAATGAATGACCTGAAAAGGAAAGCAGCTCATGTAAACTAATTAATCTTACACGCAGTGCAAGGAAATCCACCAAAAATTGCTACAGGTCGAGTAGGGGCAGTCGGGCATATCCATTTAATCTGCATCATAAAAATCCAATTGAAGCATTCAATAAATTTATTCAGGAAGTAGGAAGCCATTCTCGCATACTTACATATATGTTTAAACAAAGATACAATTTTAGGCAACTTAAAACATACTTATTATCCTTACATTTGGAAGAGGAAGTGTTTCCAGTAGCTGGGACCAGCTGCACAAAAGTACCCAAAGAAAAAAATGAGAAAGAGCTGTTAATCTCTATTGGATAATCTATAAATTTTCAGTAGGAAATGAGAAGATGAAATGTGAGAGCGATGATTGACATGGAAGCTGTCAGTCTTTAAGAAGTTTGTACACCATTATGCAAAACTTCAAAAGTGACAAGCTACAATGTTCCTATCAACTTTTTGAACCACAGAGCAGTCCTTTAGATAAGATGGAAAAATATGCCAAAAAAAAAAACCCCCAATGTTGAAGCACCCAGACAAGATGGAGCCCATATTACTTTGAATCAAGAATTTATTCACCAAATACAACAACAACAACAAACTTTTATCCCAACTTAATGAGTCAGCTACATGGATCCATACAAAACAAAATTGACAAAAGTTCAAACAGGAGTGGAGGAGGGGAGAGATGGGAAGATGAGAGATGAGAAAAGAAATATGAGAGTAAAGAGGGAAGAGGCACAGCGGGAGAGAAAAAGAGTTCTGTAAGCACTTCTATTAAATCAAATTTATATAAAAAAAAAACTAACCTTTAGGTAAGAGCTAGCTTAAGGCTAAACAATCTCATTGCTCAGTTAGCTGGGCAACATAGGTAGTGAACTAGTGGTCTTATTCAAGCCTTTGGGCAGATTCACCTTTCTAATGTGAAGCCATACCAGCTAAGTTCAGATACATAAGAGAATGAAAGAAAGGACAAACAATCAGGTTTATTTAGTTCACTGTAGTGTCACTCTCAATATAGAAGAGTCTTGACCAAAAGGGTGCATGGTTCAAAACATTTAAATTTTACATTAAATGACTCTTTAGAGAGAAACAGGACAAGGCATTGACATTCCCAACTCCATTTATCTTGTTCCAACAACAAAAAGAGTCTACCATTTGCAAGCAAGGTATATGCTCAGGACAAATGGAAAAAGAATAGAAACTCAACAACATTGCTGACAGAGCAGGATAAGAACAATAATAATGATAATTACTGAAATCCCCAATCCCTGTCTCACACACTGTTGACGCGCTATGCATGCATGTCTCTAAGAGCCATGAACAATCCACCACTATGCAGTACAAAAGATAATAAGTTTGACCAAAAAAACTAATAGGTACACCAAAATATGAATATCAATTTTACCCATCGACTTGGTATACATTCCAGCTAACAATGATTGATCTTTTGAAAAGAACAGTTCAATTGAGAAATGCCAACACTAATAGAAAAAGGAAAAGCAAATGACCATAAATCTCTACCAACAAAAATTCTAACAGAACAATCATGGCAATGGAAACTGAAAAACAGAACTAATACCTTGATCCATTATCACCGAGACCATGCAGCCAGACTATAGTGGCCTGGTGTTTGCCTTTCGGCCTGACCACATGGGTCCTTCCAAATTCGAATGTCCTTCTAGCACTCCTACTACCTGAAACTTTGCCTCAATTGAGTTAATCAAGCCATCAAGGTGACCCCAAAAATAACCAAGGAAGGAGAAGAACAAAAACAGCTCCCTGTTACACTCTACTAACAACATTCGGATGAAGAAAAGGTGGGGGAGAAAAATCCAATTAAAAATAAAAAAATAAAATAAACCAAGAAAGGTTACCCATTTCAAATATAAACCACTTAATACGAAATCCAGATGAAAATGAAATTCGAGGAAAAAGAGCAACCTGAACCAGCAGAGCTAGTAGAGAAGCTCATTTTGAAAGCCCGAAGAACCGCACTGACAAACCCGCCTAATGCAGCAATTATTGAGAAGAACTCCTGCAATGAAGAAAAACCCAAATTGAAATCTCTATTTATAACCAATTGGGCAGGTGAAAAAAGGAATAAAATCCATGAATCTGCATCAGCTACTCTAGCTGACACCAGCTATACATCGTTCCTGAAACCGCCTTGACGCTCAGAAAGGGAAAGGCACCCACAAAAAGGAAAGATAAAGAAAGGGAGTAAAAGCGCGAAATATTTTATGAGCAGAGAATCCATAACAGATCAAAGCACATAATGCATGTAAGAGCGCCACCACCACTCCCACCGCACCTCACCCACCCCCTCCCCCCACAAACCCCCCCCCCAAAAAAAAAAAAAAACTAAGAGGGTCTCTCGATTTGTGTTACAGAGAGAGAGAATCTATGCCTGTTGGAAGTGGGTAAATTAAAACAACTACAGAATATTTCTAAAAAAAAATGGAAAGAATAAAACCCATTTCAATTTTTTCTTAAATCATTAAAATGATTAATGGAAACCCATCAATCGCAGATTAAAAGTTCCAACAGGTCAATAAACAAATATATTTCCCCTCCCTCGATAGTCGATAGAGAAGAAGAAGAGGAGCAAAAAACCTGAAGATATAGGAAGATCTGATGAAAATGAAATTATGAAGAGCCTTCGAAAAAGAAAGAAAACATAAAATAAAATGTATGTGAAAAATTAAAAGGGTAGGTGTTTCACGCCAAGACTTTTATACCAACCTGGTTTTACTCGTGGAGGAGACACAGTCACACAAAAGCAAATGAGCTTTTCTCCCTTCCCTCCCTTTTGCTTTCTTGTGTACCTTCTCACCTTTGGTTTGTTTGTTTATATTACACTGGACATAGCAATAGTCCAAAACTAGTCCTTTCTTACAAGACTTCATGCTGAGTCTAAAATGCCCTTCCAACCACATCTCTATTTCAAAACTATTCCAATTCCCATCAAATCTCTGTGTATTACCGAACTAAATACAGTAACACTTCTCTTCAATACGTTTTTTAGGGCAAGACTAATTATGTAGCACCTTTGTATTTTTTATTTTTTTTGGAGAAGTTTTCCTTCACCGCGTGCAATGGAAGGGATTAGACCCCGGCTCCCCCTACCCCCACCCCTTTCAATTTTTTTTCTAAGCAAATGAGGAAAAATATCTTTTCTCTGTCTCGTGAATCTTTTTTTTTTTTTTTTTCTGAATAGAATCCACGAATAAAATGAAAAGAAAATGACATGGGCAAAGAAACACCGAGTAATCCAAGGGAATATGCCAATTTGATCTCTCATTTTCAACATATGGCGCTTTCGAGAGAATTATCCAAAGTGTACATGTATGGATCTTCAGCACATGTTTTATTACCGTCAAGATTTTCCGGCTATCCGTTCGTCACCATAATGCCACTTGTTGCACAATGACTTGCATTGCATGTGTACACACATCCCTCTATTTGATTGGTGATGATAACATGAAAACATTCATAGTCCCCCTTTTCAAAAGTTCCACAGGCAGGGTCATTTGTGTAGTTCTGCCAAGAGACTCAGGACCAGGGTTAGTTTATAGAGAAAAGGAGGATGGCTTTTGCAATTTCACCTTTTCTACAGCTTTGAGGAAGAGGGGTGGTTTGCCTCACACCACACCATATAAAAAAAAAAAAAAGGGTAAGAGCAGACCCTGTGATTTGGCAACTGACTTGTCACCATACTCAGAATTCAAATGATAATCAATAGACTATAAGATGGTTTATTCTAGTAAGATTCTTGAGATCATCTAGGGTCCCAAGTGAGAAGAAAAAAAAAAAATTACCCTTGAAAAATATATACATATGTATGATATATAATCATTATATAATAACTGAGAAAAGTGTAACTTTAGAGGCATAATTTTTAGTTTGTCAACTCTTCCTCTACCCCACTGCCCACGCACAATAAAGAGAGAATCATAGTCAGAGCAGAAAATTTCCTAAGTATTTGAGTGATGATTAGAAATCTTACGAGTAGGAAGAATCATGAAATGAGATGTTTCTGCTTTCTGGTTTGTTTATCACTAACAACATATGCTGTTCCCACTACTACCTTGGTACAAGTGATTAAAGTCCTATAAAGGTGACTTAAAATAATCATCTAACAGTGGTTCATATCTAAAGATTGCAGCAGAAATCTGATTAAATATAGTATGTCGACCATTTTCGATTTTCTTAATAATATCTTTTTTGTTTTGCAGACAAAGATCATATCCTTGCACCTCTTCACGCATTGGGTGACAGTCGGTACGCGATGACAAACTTGAACTGTGATGCTTGTGTGGTGGAAGACTCAAGATCGAACGCCATTGCCAATCAAACAGATATGTTGCAACTATAAATATAGAAAAAAGAAAGAAAAAAATGGAGTGGTCTTTGAAAATACTGATTGATTTGTTAATATTTAAGCTATTGCATTTTATTTTCTCAAGGTAAAGAAAATTCTTGACCTTTTCAGTATTAATAGGTTTTCTGTAAGAATCTTCTCAAGTTGTTATATTTTATGAGGTCTTGTGTTTCTTCAAATTTAGCTTATGTTTAGTATAGTGAGTGTGCGACTTTATTGCCTTACACTCAGGCGGTTAGACTGCAAGGAGATGCTGCATTTTATGCTTATGACAACGCAAACCAGTGACATTGTCTTAGTATATCAAGTGAGAATAGAGATTTTACTGAGAAGAATTATTACCGTGTTGGGACTCCCACATTCCCATATATTCTATCCCCCAGCATTTTTCTGGGAATGCTGAATGAACTTTAGTTACAGTCTCACTATCCATATGTTTCATTTCATAGGATGCTGCTAGCAGTATGCATTGTGGATCACATCCAAACAAGATATTGAAGTTTTTGAATAGACCCAAACCATTACTACTTCCTGCTACTATTGATTTGGATTCTATGGTAACACTCAGTTTCTGTTTGTTTTCTGTTGAGTCTACTCAAGGCGGCTGAGAACAACCACCTCCATATACTGCTGGTGCCAAATTGGTCAAAAAGTGATTCTTTCCAAATTTGTTTTTATGCATATGGGGATACCTGTAAAGCATGTGAGGGGAATGAAATCATTTCATTTTGTCCTTCCACAAGTTCATCATTTAAATGGAGATATCACTGAAATGACGTCAACTTAAATAAAAATAATAATAACAATAATTAAAAATATCCTGTTCACAATAGAATCCCATGCTTATATGCTTCAACAATGCACATGGACCATCCATGATGGACTCATTTCAACTTCTGTTTAAAAAATAAAGACAGAGAGAGTATTTCCACAAGTGAAATCTGGATGTGGTCTCCATGTCAGTGCTTGCATGTGGAAGCAAACCAGTTTCTGTGATCCATACCTACCTGTGTTGCAGCTTTACAAACTGGTTCTGGAGATTGCTGAACCCACATTGTATTGAATTATTATGATTGTCCAACCGAAGATCCACTTCTTTCAATGATTTATGTCTTGAAAATCCTTTCAGGAATCCACTTGGTGACCTAACAACCCTACATCTGTGGTTTTATATATATATATATATATATAAAGAATGCAGTCCTTGGGTCTTCCCCAAAGCAAAGTTGCAAAAGTCTTTGCCTAAAGCCCTGAAAAAAAATGTAATTAACATGCCACATGATCTAAGTATTCCCATTGATGAAAAATTTAAGTTACCACCACCATTTGAAATGTCTTTCCTTTCCCTGTCTATTTGATTCTGGTGGAGTCCAAATCTCTTTTATTCTTATGCTTTTCTTAGCAAGGATGTTGTGTGAACTTTGAAGCCAATAGTCTCTTGAACACAGAGTTCTCTCAGAAGTTAACGGAGAAAACAGAGAAAGACTGATGGGTCTTTCTGAAAACCATAACAGTATTTGCCAAAAAGCTGGGAACCACAGTGAATATTGATGTGAAAAGCTGAATGAAAGTATTTGTTTCCCCTTTTCATTCTTTTTGAATTTTCAATAATGAAGGCCAGCACATAATTTGGCTAAAAAGGTTTATTAGCTAGAGGAATCTAGCTGGCTGATATCATTTCGAAATTGTCTTTGTCTATCCCTGTCCAAGCAACAGAAACCAAAATTATTCTTTTCTCATTATTGATGAGATTTTGTCTGCAAGCATAGCATCCTTTTGAACCAAAATACTATTCTGATTCTCATCATGTTTGTGACTTTCTGTCACATTGTTGAATAAATATTTGGATATTTATTGCTTAATTATATTGAGCTGATTTCCTTCTAATTAGTTAAGACTAAAATACATAATATAGGTACATTTAGATGATCCACACATGTTCATGCTTGCAACCAGAAAATACATATCTAATGTAGGAGTTACATTTATAATCCCAGTTAATTAGTCTTTTTATACAGTTTCTATTTAATGAAAAATAGATACTCTGTTATAAGGAACCCTGGGAAGTATGGATATAATTTCTACAAACACAAAAGTGTGGGTATGTAAGGAAGGGAGGGGGAGATGAAACTATGACCCCTACCCTGTATCAGAATAAATTGAAGAATACCTTCTCAAGTGAATCAAATTAACAGGTTAAGTGGATCAACCCTGTGCGACTGCTACCACTACCGACCAGATAGAACAGAAATACTAAGCGAGCCGTTTGATGCAGGAGTGATCTCACTTTCTTCCTTAGATGATGTTAGTGGGGTTTTCTTTTTTCTATCTTGATTGATCGACAAAATATCAACAATGACCATTTTGGTTTCAGGAGGTTGATCCATAACTACACGACCTTCAAGCATATCAACTACACAGGCCATGGTAGGCCTAAGCTTGGGGTCCTCTTGAATGCACCACAGAGCTACATGAACCAAGATCTTAATTTGCTTCTCATCAATGCCTCCTCCTTTTTCCACTAGTCTCTCATCAACAATCTCCATAAGCCTCCCTTGTCTTTCCTTCTCAGACACAATCCTAGGAAAGTATGACCAATACCTTTCTTTATCATCTTCCCTTAATCTCACATTTCTTCGGCCCCCTATGATCTCTAAGACCACCATACCATAGCTAAAGACATCAGATTTCTCAGAGACACCGCGTTGTAAGAGCCACTCAGGAGCCAAGTAACCCCTAGTCCCCCTGACAGTCGTAATAACTCTGCTCTCATCTTTCCCCATCAATTTTGACAATCCGAAATCTGTAACAATTGCTCTGAAATTTGCATCCAGAAGTATATTTTCTGGCTTAACATCAAGGTGTAAGATCTTAGAACGGCAATCATGATGAAGGTATGCAAGTGCTTTAGCAACATCAATTGCAACTCTATACCTCAATTCCCAAGCCAAGCATCCTCGCAGCCCACTGTGCCTCCCCCCATGTGGGAAGATCCAACCATCCAAAGACCCATTATGAATGAATTCATAGACAAGGAAACGTGGCCCTCCAACTGCCAAACTGTAGCCAAAAAGTCTCACAAGATTGATATGTTGCACACTAGCAATCGCCGCGACCTCAGCCCGGAATTCCTTCTCCCCATGTTGCTCTGCTGTAATCCTTTTCACAGCAACAAGTGTGCCATCATCAAGTTTTCCCTTGTAAACAGAAGCAGATGCACCTTGACCGATCAATGATTGGAAGTTATCGGTTGCTGCCTCGAGCTCTTTGTACCGGAACTTGGTTGGAACACCAGCTACCTTCCTAAGGAAGCTGAATTCCTTACGAAGCTCCTTTCCATCTGATGTGATCGAATTACTCTCCAGTAATCTCCTCCGACAATCAATACGATATTGCAAATAAAGCCATATCAAGACTGCCAAGATTGCTGCAATATCAGCTCCACATACAAGGAAGAAACCTTTGGAGGATTTGAAGCAGATACGAGCAACTACAATCACGACGATGAGGAAGATCACTGCAGCAACTGTGATGATTTTAGCCTTGTAAACTTCCATTGTGAGTAGAAAAGTGAAGGAAAAGTTTTTCTTATTATTGTTATGATCTCCATTTCAATCACCCATTTTGTCAAACAATTGGCGTGCGAGAACATTGCTTTCTTTGACAAGCGGGAGGAAGGTGTCATATTCATTTGAATATTTCAAATTCTAGACCTTTAGAAGGGACCCATTTCTATATTCAACGCAGCAGACAGTCTGACTGTGTGGGTTGCAAGATCACCCGCCATATAATGTTCTACAGAAGCAACCAAGAAGCTCAGACATGGTCAAAGGTTATATTATGTTACTTCCCCATCCCCTCTTTGTCCTTATTCAAATGTCATTTCGTTTTCTTGTACTCGAAACAAACCTATTTCTCTAATAGCAATTGGCATTCTTGATCAAAATCTCTCTCCAAAAGTCTGGTCAACTATCAATTATTTATGAGGGTTTTTTTTTTTTGGCAAGAATTTATTGGGTTTAACTTGTTATCACCATGTGGGTGACATTTGATTTTTGAAATCATGTATCATTTTCAACCTGTGGCAATCAAGATGGAGCTTAAATATTATCTACAAGAAGATCCCATGGTTTCTCTATTCATTTGTCAAACTTCAGTCTAATTGACATTGTCCACATTGTAAAGAAAACCATTTTTAAGACTACAAAGAGGCTACAAGGACATAATACATGAGAGGGATTGTCATTTCACTGAAAGAGAAGACTGAATTTGAGGTTGAACTTTGATACGTGACTTCTACATACCGTCTATTTATTTATTTTTATTTTTTTTTTCCTGATTAGAGCTACTCCACACCATTTCAAGTATAGGCAATGGCCAGATTTCTTCCATAGGTAGAATAAGAGCTATAATTACAATGCATTTGTTACCATGTGTGGTAACAACAAGCCGTTATTTATTTTTTGGTCGAAGATTATCTCTTATTATTAGATAACTATTATATTATTTTATCTTGTCAATCGACACTAAATACAATTCAAAATTTTTCTTTACTTATATAATGTAGTGTAGCAGATATTTCAAAACTCGGAATTAGACAGGGATTGTGTTGGGGATTCTTTATCATAGAATCATATGAATAATCCATTGATGTTAGAATATAAGAATCATAAACCAATCATAAAAGATTAATCATGGGTGTAGTCCCTAAACCCTAGAACACGCAAGCATATAGATTTATCTCATACATGATAATCAATGGGAATAGAATAATACTTGTGTGTAAGTTGAAAGTCCCATAAGTATTGATCACTTAACTCTCTCCTATGTGCTTGAAGATTAGTCTCATGAAGATTGTAACAAAGAACTACACAATGGAGTCCCAGACGCTAAGATCTTCTGCAGCCTTTCACCCTTGGAATACTCTCACATGCACTATTCCTATAGGGGAGTTCGTGCTTCCAAAATCATGAAGGTGTTAAAGTGACAGCTGCAGGGACCTTTAGTTTCTATTTATAATAGAATCTCTAAAACCCTAATTCATTCCCACAATGGATTGGGCTATGAGTTTTCTAATTAGAGTGGGTCTAATTACTTGGGCCCAATTGATCAATCAGTATCAGTTAAGCTCACATAAAAATCTTAACAATCTCCCACTTGGGCTATACTGATATTGATCCACATAAAACAGCTTAAGATCCATACTTTTATCCTCCCACTTGGTTCAACCAGTCATAAATCACTCCATTTATTAGATAACACAATTCGTTGAATGTGACATACATATAAACTTATTCACATAAGCCCAAAAACAAAAGAAAACCAAACGTTTATCAATTAATGTTCATAAATATGTTTTCAAAGATTAATGGTAGTGTTTGAGAACTTGGTATCAGATTGATCAAAATCGATATTAATCCAACCCAACCAATCCGAATTGATCCAATCGGAATACAAAAATAACACATTAAATAAACCTAGGGTCATAGTCATGAAAACCTCATCCACCCTATTGCCATTGATCAACTGTCCAATACCTTTTAGGGTAAAAATCTTTGCTTTAAAAGTATAATACCAAACTATTGATTTGATTTTCCTAGTATAGAAAACTAGATCTTTGAGGCATATGTAGACATCCATATTCTCAAGCCACTTTTTAAGACATTCAGTTTAATGGTTCTACTAAAGGAAGAATAATCCATTCAATATTACATCACTAACCATTAAACATAACCAGAGTGTCAACCGAACTACATTCTCAACCTTTAGGTCTGGAATGTACTGGTCCACTCAAAAACTACAATGACCATGAGAGCACTTCAACTTCAAAAATTACTGTTACTTTTGAATGAATGGAAACTTCTAGGTTAAGGTATGCCTAGAGTATACTTGCATTTATGCTTATCTTTGATAATATCGTCTTTGGGCAAGCATTATCTAATTCCTACCAATAATTTTCTATGTCTTTAAAAATAAGACAAAACCTTTGAGTTGTAAGCATATTGCAGTAATCTTAGATTATACCACTTTGGTGGGTTCCATCTATTCCACTACAATAGCTTACAATTATATTTGACGCTTAAATTTGTGAGATATTTAAACATGAACTAAATATCAATATACATGTAAAATAATAAGTATGTAACTATTAACAAAATAAACATTACAATGCTCAATTATCAATTGCTTCAAGAGTGTCAACCTGAACTCTACATTCCTGACCTTTAGGTCTGAAACATACTGGTCCACTCAAGTTTTCGTTATTACTGGGAGACTTCTTCTAACTTCCAAAAAAATACCACCATCTTTGGATGGATATCATCTTCTAGGTTGAGAAATCCCTATTCTATTTTTCACTTGCTTTAATTTTAACTTCTCTTTGATAATGTTACCTTTAGATAAACATTAACAACTTTGCTATCAACCATTAGTCTCTGTCTTTTCAAATAAAGAAGACCTTTGATTTGTATTCTATTATAATAAGGTTGAACTTTACCACTTTGGTGAATTCCATCTATTTTTACTGCAATAGTCTACAAATTTATTCTGGTAGCTAAAAGTGAAATTGTTTAAATATGAATAAAAAAATATTCATAAACAAAAGCATGAACTATCATTATCAATAATAAACAAGTTCATATTCTGATATACAAGTAATGTATGAGTTGATTTTCTTTTATTTCTTTCAATTAATAGAAAAATCATAAAGAATCATAAAACACCCATACTTGTAACTTATATAAAACAGACCATAAAAGTTGATCAAAACTAGGCTCATAATATATCAAAATGAAGAGCACGAAAAACTAGACGCAACGTAAAAAATCAGGGTGAAAAATTCTTCACCATTTGCCTGTACGAGCCATTTGAAATTACAAAAAAAAATAGATCAAAATCAATCTGGTTTGCCCAAACCAACCGATCGGTCAAGTGGTCTAATCCGGTTCGGACATTTTAGTTTTGGGTCAAAATTCAGATCTTTGAGTTGGGAATCCAGGTCAAACCCGGGGTCTTCGGGTCCAGTGGTCAACGACCTGATCAACATTTGACCGAGTCAAACAGGGTTTGCCAAGGGTAGACCCATTGCATCTCCGGGTTAACTCGAAAACCCTACTAAGTTAACCTGGTGATGACTCACCACCGTAGTTTTTTTTAATAAAAAAAATTCTCTCTCCTCTGGTAATCAGTTTTCGACAACGTGTGCCAGCGCATCCAGAGGATTTTAGTGATATGCGGCATACCTCCGCGACCTCTTCTCATCCTCTACAACTTTCGTGAATAAAGTTTTTTGATCCGGAACATTTAAGTGATAGTAAAATTATGATTTTCATGATTTAGGACTCAAACCCTATACAAAATCATTTTTTTTCTTTGATTTTTCTTGATTTTAACACCATAAGGGTTGGCTCTGATACCAATTATTGGAGATTCTTTACCATAGAATCATATGAATAACCCATTGATGTTAGAATACAAGAATCATAAACCAATCATAAAAGATTAACCATGGGTGTAGTCCCTAAACCCGGAAACACACAAGCATATAGATTTACCCTATACATGATAATCAATGGGAATAGAAGAATACATGTATGTAAGTTTAAAAATCTCATAAGTATTGATCACGTAACTCTCTCCCATGTGCTTGAAGATTAGTCCCATTAAGATTGTAATAAAGAACTACACAATGAAGTCTCAGCCACTAAGATCTTCTGCAACCTTGCACCCTTGGAATACTCTTACATGCATTATTCCTGTGGGAGAGTCCGTGCTTTCAAAACCATGAAGATGTTAAAGTGACGGTTGTAGGGACCTTTAACTCTATTTATAATAAAATCTCTAAAATCCTAATTCATTCCCACAATGGATTGTGTTAAGAGTTTACTAATCAGAGTGGGTTTTATTGCTTGAGCCCAATAGATCAATCGGAATCAGTTAAGCCCATATAAAAATCCTAACAGATTGACCTCCATTGATTCCAATTTGAATTAGATTGAAATCAACTTAAATCAGCCAAGGCTGAAAAAAAAAATGAAAATATCAAGGATAAGAAAAAATTGTCACATATCTTTGATTTTTTAGAATTTTGGTTTAATAGTTTTGTAGATCTAGCTAGAAGTGGAAAGCTCTTTTGATTTTTTTACTAAATTAAGAGAAAAAAATGGTTTGAAATGAAGATCAAAGAGTATTTATGGCCGATTTTAAAATAGGTTCTATGAGTCGACCTTAGTTGGAATCGTCTATTCGAAATATAGAAAATGGTCAATTATTATTGTCACAAAGATCCATTATTTATTTTCAAATGATACAAGGCATCTATTCTAACTTGTCGACAAATGATATATACATTCCTGTTGTTGGATAGAGAAAACATGGTCTAGATTAGCCACATGTCAAATTTTAAAGCTAATTCAATCAAATACCCTATTTATATTGATACAAATCCCCGTGTATATCATATTATCATACTACTTTTTAATAGTACATGTCTTTGGTACACTTTTTCAAAAAGACAAAAAAACCATTGACATCTATAAAAAAAAAAAAAAAAATCAAATGACCAAA
>NC_056558.1:30672318-30684623 GCF_013358625.1 Macadamia integrifolia
TCTCTCTCTCTCTCTCTCTCTCTCTCTCTCTCTCTCTCTCTCTCTCTCTCTCTCACAGTGGAAGAGAAAGGGGAAGTAATTCTTTCTATTACTCCTCCTTAAATCTCTCTCTTTCCAAATGACAAAAAAAACCCTTCAAAATGGAAGATGAAAAAAAAAAAGTTCCCTCTCTCTCTCCATATTTAAATCTCTATAATTATTTTTAAAAAAATCTAACTCATCCTCTCACCCCTCAAAATGGAAGATGAAAATAATAATAATAATAATAATAATAATACTATCATACTACTATTAAAAAGTACATACGGTATACTTTTTCAAAAAGACCAAAAAACCAATGACATCTACCAAAAAAAAATTTAAATGACCAAAAAACCCTTCAAAATAGAAGATGAAAAAAAAATAATAATTATCTCTCTCTCTATACGTGGAGGAGACTGGGGGAGTAATTCTTACTATTACTCCTTAAATCTCTTTCTCTCTCTCTCTCTCTCTCTCTCTCTCTCTCTAAACGTGGAAGAAAAAGGGGGGAATAATCATTAATTATAATTATTAAGTATTAAAAAGGATAAAAAAAAAAAAAGGCACATAATAACCCATAATAGGTGTGGTTTTCCTTTCCCTAATCATGGGGGATAAAAAATAGGGAGATTTACAAAGACAAATATGGAGGGAGAGAGAGAGAGAGAGAGAGAGAAAGTTATGGAGAGTCGGGAGGGAGCGAATAATTATGGAGAGATTTACTACATAAAAACGGTTTCCGTCAATCCTCTTCCATTGATTTTAAAAGTTTTTACTGCATGGAAACCTTCACTAATAACACCATTACTTCTAATAAATTATCTCTATAATACACTATCCTTCCTTATATATACCATAGAGAAGACAAAAAAGCAACTATAATATTCCAGAATTTCTCAATTTCAAATTTATCTTCTACTACAATAGCTCAGAATATCTCAATTTATAAATTTCTTTTCAACTATAATAGGAAAAATCTCAACTTCAGCTTCCTTTGTCTTGGATCACTGGCACCGTTTTTATCAATTTCAATCACTCCATATCCATAAGGTACGTTTGCCAAACTAAACTTTATTTTTTTTTAAGTGGATCATTGGTTGTTGAAAGTCCAATAGAATTAGTAATGCGGGTCATTTATTTTCCCCAAGTATAAAAATTAAATTTTATGCTTATGCAAAATCTGATCGTTCTTCAATCAATCTTTGGTTTTGTGTTTATGTTGATTTTGGTTTTGGTTTTATGATTTTATTTGTGAGATTGATGTCATTCTCAGGACCTTCGTAGAGGAAGACAATGTATATCTTTCTTATGTTTCATGTTCCCATCTCCTTTCTATTATGGGAATTGTATTGTTTAGTGTGTGGTTTTCTTTATTATATTCAGAATAATTAGGTTTAATTTTGTTTTCAGAAAATACAAACTTTGAAAAATCAGGTTGCCAAGTTTTGTAGAACTTACTTCAAATGGATTAACCAAATAATCTTGTCTTAAGAAAATTCTTAACTAGGAGACTACCACCATGTGCATTTGTACGTGTTTTTTTTCTAGTTCATTTATATGTATCAGTATTCTAAAAATTACTATGCACTCTCCTAATACAGTGTGGGAACAAATGATTTAGATTAAAATTTAACTAATGGACCTTGAAACATTAGCTTCCATTGTTGCACCAATTGATACATATATGACTAATAAAATTTGTGAATGTTACCATTGAAACCATTAAGCAAGGAACAGTTGATGGGATCTCTATGGATTTTTTTTTTTTTTCTTTTTTTTTGAGAGGGGGGGGGGGGTGGGGGTGGTTGTGGGGGTGGAGGTGGAGGGTAAGAATCACTATGCCTATCTGCTATCCAGTTATGTTAAATACGACAAAGAATAAGATAATGAGGAAAACTATGAACTTGTGGAAGTTTAAATTTTCATCCTCTCACTGGTGAGATGATTAATGCATTTTACAACCAAAATGCCTCACTGCTTATGTCATTTGAAAGTCTGATCACATGTCAATGAATATCTTA
This sequence comes from Macadamia integrifolia, assembly GCF_013358625.1. NCBI lineage: Eukaryota > Viridiplantae > Streptophyta > Magnoliopsida > Proteales > Proteaceae > Macadamia > Macadamia integrifolia. Next base: position 30,674,361 of record NC_056558.1, read on the forward strand.
TTTATTATTATAGAGTTTCATATTGGCCAATGAGGTAGTTTTCACGAGGTCAGCAAAACCATTGAAGAAATTCGGTGGTCCAATGGACCAACTTGGTCTAAAACAGGAATTTTGAAAACTGGGGGTTAAGGGGTGGGGAGTAGGGGTGTGGTTAAGGCTCAGCTAACGCCGCCTGAGTATCTCTCCCTCCTAGGGGTAGATATGTCACACGAGGCACTGGTGGAGCCTACGCCCCTAGAGAATACTCTTGCAACTGAAAATTAGATAAATCCTATCTCAATTTTTTTTATTTCTATTGCAGGAAGATCATAATATCCTATCTTTTTTTCTTTATATAAATTTGATATCTTGGGTCTTTCTATGAGCAACGGCTTTATATTTTGTTTCGCATGTGCCAAAATTTGCCACAACAACAATCATGAGATGCTTCATATGCTAGAAAATTCCATACCAGCTCACTAACCAAGTTTCAATCCAAAACAAGTGAAGGTAGAGAATAGTTCAAAAGTTAAAAAAATAAAATAAATAAATAAAATTTATCTCTTTTTATTTATTTATTTTTATTTTTTTGCAATTCTATATCACTTAAACTTACTTTTCAACTAAATCTCATATATTTTTTTGTGTTAAAACTTGACCAATGAAATAGTTGTGAAGAAAGATTCAAAATCATGATATTTAGTATTTGACTTGCTTATAGATGTTAAAACCCAACAACTGGCACACACGTACGGTAAAGATTTCATTTTCTCAGTAAATACCCTAGCACAAATAAATTATCTATGCGTTCTGATCTGTAATTCAAGAGTTAATCTTATGTGGACTTATGGGGACGAGATTCATTCAAAACTCTGGGATTAAATCTTCGAGTCATAAAGCAACCTATGGAACACCCAAACCCATATGCTACAATTCTCAATGTTTATCAGGTAAAAGTACTCAATCACGGAATGTGGTCCTGCATCAACACAGGAGCAATGGGAGCATGCAAAGAAACATCAATAGGCAGATATTTCGGCTTTTCATGGAAGTTGAGCGGTCATTTCACCTCCCTCTGTATCAGGGCACAGCAGGCATGCTCCTAAAGAGACTACTTCTTCCTATGTTTATAATGTGGGGTAATGTTCACTATCTACCTACGTGGTGTATGCTAGCTCCCCTGTGTCTATCTCTATTTCCCCTTATGAAATGACATATCTAGTATATGCTATGCTGTTGGGAACTCAATCCCTTATAATATTTTTGGCATCCGGCATGCATGACTATAACTTTAATTATTTTCTTAGGCATATTAATAAATCAGCTATTCCTTACAAAATTCAATAGATGTTCTTTGAAATGCAATGCACAACTGGAAAGACTCGATGAAGGAATTATTATGAGGAAAAGGAAGGCTTTCTTCATTATTATATCAATTTAAATAAATTAGTTTATCAGATCAATAGATTTATTGGAGCATCACATGTTCCATGATGAAAAATGTGGTTTAAATTGGTGGGGCTAGGAGCCTAGGACATTCTTTATGAGATAAACTCTCTTCCACTCCTTATGAAGAGTACAAATTTTCTCTCTCAAGTGAACAGTGCAAGTAAGAAAAGGGGAAAAAATTAGGTTTACTTTAATGCTCTTTTGTGTTATTTGTACGTAAGTCTTGACATAACAACGTTCTCTCTATCAAGAAAAGAAATAAAAAGTATTACAACTTTTCATGCATTTGTTACTTTAGGTATTGAGGTGAGAGTGCATGATTCTTGTTGTCTATCTTGTTTGGTGAGTTTTTCTATTATCCAAGAACGATTATTATTCTTTATGTCTATTAATATTTATTAACCTCTAATACTGGCTATAGAATATGTGTAATCTCATTATTTATCATAGTTAGCAATGTTTACCAGGACAAAATCCCTTGGTTTTTTTTCCTTTATCAATGGTAAAAGGAAGGCACTATGACTTTTCTTATATTTGTTACATTTGATATTGAGGTGAGAATATGATATGCTTATGGATCCAACTTATTTGGTGATTTGTTCTGTTAGTTATCTTGCATAGGTTATATATTATTCTTGATGTTTGTTAGTCTTTGTTACTGGCTAGAAAAGAATTGTAATCCCATTATTTATCAACGGAGTTCTCTTTCACATTGTTCCACATTAAATATTGGTGTTATTACTTTGCACATACATGGTTGACATTGCGTATCTCCATTTATTTATACACAGTTGAAAAAAGTTTGGTTTTCCAATAACAACCTGTCGTCTAAATCTCTAATGCATATAAACTCCTTTAGATAGAGTAGTTAAATAATTATTGTTGGTAATTGTAATAAGAGAAGTTTCAATTATGCCTTTCAATTTTAATCAATCTAGATGCAACTCTTAACAAAAATAAAATGCACCACGTTTTCGTGAAGGCATGGTAAAGTAGGAATTCTTTTACCAATGGTTATAGTTGCATTCAGATGAGTGTTCTAGGAACAATGAAGGGCATTTTTAACCACCAACACAGGGGGAGAATAATGATGACTTTAGATTCGTGGGTGAACCATTCGGTGAAGAAAAGGATTTTATAAAAAAATTATATAATATAAGAAACTAGGTATAGCAAGGAATTGAAGAACGAGCAGGAAACATCATGTGAACATGATGAACATCCTTTGATTGGATTCAACTTGCAATCCCAAAATAGGCCTGGTCTATATGAGTGTAAAGCGTTGGATGAAATTAAAATAGTTAGCACTCATCTCTATGGTTCCATCAATGTCTTTTATCGGTAGAAACTTCTGATTAAATGCTCAATGTGATAAGAAATAAGATATAAATTAAAAAAATTATGTGAAGATTCAGTTAGCCTACCATATTTTCAAAATAATTTTCTTACCAATTACAAAATAAAGCCCTTCTTCTTAAGCTTAGGTGGCGCTTAATTTGTGATGCTCATATTAAAAAAAAAAACAAAAAACAAAAAAAGGAATCATTACTTGGAATAGCATTGTTAACATTTTATTTCACCTATTTAAAAAAAAAAAAATTGGTTTTCATCAAGATTGGTATCGATTACGATACTCGCTTTTGGAATTATCCATGATACCATATTTACCTGATTTTACTTTGTCTAACCACTCTAATCTCTCCACCCATAATATTGTCTTAACTTGGGTAATTGATTTCTTAGAGAAATTCTTGGAATGTTAGTCTCTTATCCTCTTTTGCTTCGTTTGCTTATGGTAAAAAAAAATCTTGAACATTCTTGTTTCGTTAATATTGACTGATGGTAGTGTATCATTTAAAAAAAAAAAAAAAAAAGTGTCTTAACCACCAAATTAGCTACAAAATATTTAGATTTTGTTGATATTACTGACTCTCATGGATTCTCAAACAGGTGTTCATGCTACGGTCTCTTTGCTCACATTGGTAGTAATTCTTTTGGAAACTCAAAATACATCCAAAATTTAGGATCTTCTTTTGAAGACTTGCTCATGGAGCCATTCCTACCAAAGATGTCTTGGAAATTTTGTTGGATATTGATTCTTGTGGTTTCTGCCTTTCTCGTTGTGAATCCATATGACATATTTTTCTATCTTTTGAATTCACCTGACGAATTTGGGTAAAAGGCCCCCTCCACCAGTTCTTCTTTCACGTCTCTCATTATGTATCTGTTTAATTTGAATCTATTTCCTGCATATGATATGGGCAGAATTTTTGGTGTTTTTATAATTTCTTGCTATTTTGTTTGGGCTCATAGAAATCCAGTCATCCACTCAAAGGTAAAACCCAATCCTTATATGATTCTGAATAATGTGAACCATTGGATTTGATTACTCTTACCCAACCACGTTGCAACAGGAATGCATCGCAAGGGATCGCCCCTTGGACACTATATCATCATTCCCTTTACCCTACTCTAATGTGGATTTTCTTATTTGATGTGTATAGGTATTACTAATACAGTTCAAAATGTGTCAGAATGGGCAAGTAATGTTATTTTCAAGGAAATTTTGTCTCACTTTATGCAGACTACAAGATGATAGGAAAAAGTATTGATGCAGTTACTAGAGGCATTCTCAATGGCTTGAAGCTGAAAAAGAAAGAAGGGTGGGACGTGAGAGAAATTTGGAGCAATTCAAGAGAACTAGACAGTCTAGTTTTGGAAAATATCACTAGCTTATGGCCTTGGAGCATTATTCTGCCAATTTTTTTTTTTTTTAAATGTATATAATCCACTATTTTGGCTCATTTTCTCAAGAAATTCAACGATCTTGTGCTTTTGTTGAAGCGCATCACTTATCTTGTTATGAACAAGAAGACCACAATCCATAAATCTAGCACTCACCCGGATGTATTAATTATCTTCATTAACTGAGTTTTCTTCCTTTCTTTCATCATCAACATCATCATATATATATATGTGTGTGTGTGTGTGTGTGTAATGCAAGCATGCCTATATTATTAATGTAGTTCAAAATTTTATTTTGTTTATGTAGTGTGGTCAAGATTTTATAAACCAGAACTAGATGCAGGATCTGCTTCTATCAATTCCAATTTAAATTGGATCAAAGTCAACCTGAATCAGTCGGGACCCAAAAATATTGGAATAAAAAATAATAAAAGTAAATATTTTTCACATATATCTTTTATTCTTTTGGAGCTTTAATTCAAAAGTCTTGCACATCTAACTAGAAGAGTAAGTATCATTAATTTTTATTACGTTATTCACTAAATAAAGGAGAATCAATAAAAATTGAAGATCAAAGGATATTCATGACCAATTTTAGAATAGATCTTATGAATTAACATTAATTGGAAGTAGCCATCGATTCCAATCCGACTCTTTAAACCACGACAATAGGGTTCTCTATTTCTTAATATAAGCAAGAGAAGTAGTCCAACTCCTTAAACCATTTGAGTATAATGTTCTCTAGTTCCACCTCTTCTTCTCTTCTGTTATTTTAAAATTCTCAAATTACCTTTCGTACCCACCCCTCTCAACAATCCCCCACCTCCACCTCCTCCTCTTCCTCAACCACCACCTATGCCACATGGAAAAGGAGCAACTCCTTCGCCACCCCATGCACTTGGCCAAGCAAAAACACTCCAAGAAATCAAATACCAAATTGAATTGAAGAGACCAACCCACATGGGTAACCTTAATCGAGTGCTCAAAGGAAAAAATTGAGGATCTAATGTTGATGGTAAATCATCTCATGCAGTGAAGAGTCAAATTGAGGCCTCCGGGGGTGAAAAACAGAGCATAGCTGATGCATTGGCAGAGATGACAAAGAGATCTGTGGAATACGCATAGCATAAAAGTACAATAGATTTAACTAACGACTTGATTAGTTAATTAAAGGCTCTATTTGGTTGTAAAGGGAATTTAAAGGGAAGGGAAGTGAAATTTTTATATTTTAAAAAGAAATGTTTGTAATCATTATCTCATATGATTGTATAAACTACTTAAATTTTTTTAATCATATTTAGTAATAATATATTTTACATGTAATTTTTATTTTACACATTATGGCAAAAGGTTTTGGATACAAAGTAAAGTGAAATTTTATAATCAAATATAGAATGATTTGAAGTTAATGTTATAATCACATGGGTAATGATTACATATTTTTTTTTTTTAAATATGAAAATTTCACTTTCTCTCTCTTTAATTTTCCTTACAAACAAACATAACCATAATGCATCACAAAGTTGTTTTCTTTCTTTTATTCCTATTCCTCCTTTCTTTTATTATTTAAATTGTTTTTTTTTGTGTCTCAGATTAGCTCACTTCCAACAAATTCAAGAAGACATAAAGAATTACGCAAAATCATAAAGGAAATGGATGAGCTGCTTAAATTCCACCACGGAGTCAAATAACTTGATGTATGGGCCGGAAGTGGATCTTTGTTCAGGAGTGCAACTTATGTTAATGCTTCTTTTATCTATCTCTATCCTCTCCAAAACAAAGGGTGGAGATATCTTTCCACATGAAGAAGAGAGAGATAAGCACATAAAAATGCTGACATAGGACATACTTCCGGGTAGAGTTCATTTTTTCCTCAATATATTTATCATTAATTAAACTCTTTTTTTTTTTTTTCCTCATGCCGTTCAAAACCCGTGGATGTGGCTTCACTCTCATTCATCTAAGGGATGGGAAGAGGAGGTAGGATAGAGGTAGAGTGGGGGAGATGAAGCAGGGTAGGGGTAGTGGTGGGCAACTGTGGGCTGATGGAGGAGGAATATAGGAGGTGGGGTGAATACGAAGGGTATTTTGAGATTTTTAAGATATCTGGGGAGAAGTAGAGATGGAACTTTGGCTAATTCAAGAGACAGCCTTTTGTTGACTTTTGGCGGCAGAATTGTCTCCTGGACTTTTGGTTGTATCCAAAGAGTAAACCTTTTGTAATGTTTTGGGGGCAAGACCATTCAAAATTCTTTGGATTGAATATTCAAGTAATCTAATAAACCATTGGGAACACCCAAACCCAAATGCTAGTTTTTTTTTTTTTTTTTTTCGTCGAGAGAGAATGCTGCATGTCTCAATATTTATAGTAGGACAAAGTTTTTTGTCTATGAGAAATCCCTATTCCACAGACAAAGAGATGTGTAACGATCACAGTGTCGTTGTTTGGGGTTGCACATCACTATATTTGGGCGGAGGGGCCTCTCATGTAAAAGGGCATTATATATATATATATATATATATATATATATATATATGTGTGTGTATATATGTATATATATATATATATATTACACTCAATTTTTATAGTTTCAAAAAGAACATAAAATGATTTAGTTTTATTAAATGGGATTTAAACTGCCACTAATATTGGTACTTTAATATCCATTTATCCATATTCCATGTAGTGGAGGTTCATGACAAGCTCATGCCGATAGTAGAGAGGCCACACCTAACCTGTTATCCACATTCTATTTTATCTTAATTTTCCAAAATAGTTGAGAGTTCGGATCCACCCCATTACCACATACAAGAAAGAATGGCTGTTATGCAACTGCTTTAATCCCACATCAAAACTGAGATGGAAAAGCAAGAGCTTTGGTCGCTATAAAACACATGAATTGAGATAGTCTAAGAAATCCAATACCTCTCATGTATAAAGGAAACGTACCTACATCAAGTACACGTCTCTGGTCCGTGGATTTAAAATCTATTAAATAAAGAGAAAAAAAACTGATTTTAAATCCACGAATCAGGAACGTTATCATGCATTCGCTCTCATACTTTTCTTAAGTTAATGAGGATACGTATTAGATCGAATTTTATCGCTGAACACATGTTTTTGTCGTTGCTTTGAAAGTAATTCCGGAATGCATTTTAAGCGGCTCAATTTGGGAACGGCATCTAATACACATTTAAGACACGAATTAGCTATGTGCATTGACAACAACTTTTATAATTTTCTTGCTTAACCTTTACAAGATTCGAAAAATATTCGCAAAAGTAAGATTAAACGGACTGGATAATTGTTATATCGATCTAAATAAATTAGTTGATACAATTCTATTGATCATCACATGTTTCATGACGAAAAATGTGTTTAATCATCACATTAATGAAATGAATGACCCACATACTATTATAAGACAACATGGAAAAGTACTTTCATACCTTTTCACATTGCTCTATTTCCTCTGGAACTCACATATCTTAATTTTTCTTTTTTCTTTTTTAATCTTTTTTATATTTTTTTAATTTTTTAATTTAAAATTTTTTTTTTTGAATTAAGAGTATTGATTTAAAGGGAAGGTTTGATTCAGCTCCTGTATCAACTGTCAAAGGTAGAAATCAAAACTGAATAATTTCTTAAATGATTGTAAGATTCTTAAATGGTTTCATAGAAAATCCCGCATCCAAAAACTTATACATGGTATAAACAATTATTTAATATAAATTTACTCCATCATTTTGAATTATGAATGATCGCTTTTAGAAAAAAAAAAAAAAAAAAGCAATTTCATCAATGTAAGAGGGGGCAGAAGGTTATTGAAGATTCAAGGTGTTATTTATTTAATATATAAATCAAAACTTAATTTGTTTAATGGTTAAAATCAAAACCGTACCCATTTATTAAATGGCCTTATTTTAAACCAATATCGAATCATTTATTGGCTCCATTGTAAATGGCTCAATCTGATTTTAGTAAATGTTTTGGTTTTGACACTTTTAGGTTAAGTTTTCTTTCATCCATGGGCTCTCCACTGGAGGGGTTTCCGATGGTGTGCAGAGGTATTGGTTGACAATAGGGTGTATTATCACCTTCATACAATAGGAAATGGGAGTTATTATAACTCTAAAAAAATGGGTGTTTCTTCCACCCATGGTGAAGGAAAAAACTTGCGTACATAACTCTTTTTTCCTTTTTTTTTCTACAAAGGGAGTGAGGTCAATGATAGGTAACGTCTCTCTTCGTCTCTATATGAAAGGTGCAACATTTTCTTTTCTTTCAAGTGATCAATGTGTGTTAGGAGCAGAAAAGAAGAAAACGTTTTCTTGGGTGTTCTCTTATGTTCTTCGGACGTGAGTTTCAACATGACGACATTCACTCTATCAAGAGAAGAAAGAAAGATACTATGTCTTATCTAGTATTTGTTATATCGGGTATTGAGGGGAAATACAAATGTTATCCCGTTGTAGAGGTACTCATGGGACGGGTAGGGCTGGGTTTTTAACCCTTACCCAACTCTGCATCCCCTTAATAGCCCTGCTCGAGCCTAGAAAAAATCAACCCTAACCCTAAGGGCATATTGGGCCAGGTTCTTACATCTATGGTAGAAGAGACTAACAAAAACTACTTTAATCTAATATATAATGTGGCAGGAAGAATATTATATATATTATAATAGTATGTAAAACAGAAGTCATAAGCAAAATATATATATATATATATATATATATATATATAAAACCAACGTTTTAAAGTCAGGGTTGGGTTGGGTTGGGTTGGGTTGGGTTAGGTTGGGCTGAATCTAGGCCTCAACCCTAGCCCAGCCCAGCCCAGCCCAGCCCAACCCTAATCCACCCTTAGGGTTAGAAATCTTAGCCAAGACCTTGTTTGGGTTCAGGGCGAACCAAAGCGGGTTCTGACCATCATAGCTAGATGTGAACCTCTATCCCATAGGTCTATGTTGGGTCCTGACTGACACTGAGAGGGGGTTGAATCAGTGTACTCAAAACTTTTCCTTCGATGGTTCTGTTGCCAAGTCACCAACTGATGTGACTCACTCTTAATCACAATCTACCAATGCTGCTCAAAGCTACTATATATATTAAAGATATCATCATTGCTGCATGGAGGTCACTCACATAAATTGTATTGTTACCTGGAGCTATCTCACAACCCCTATACTGCAAGTACATTTATACACACATACCCAGTCGTATGCATATCCATGATACACCACTAAGCGGTCAGGCCCAGCAGATGTGCACACCTATTCTGCAGACAACCACTCCAATGCACAATACACATAAATACATCAAGAATACAAAAAATATGTGTTTCAGCCAGATGCCTACTTACACTGAATAATGCCCACTAAAGGGCTCAACATCTATTCAATACTAATTTTTTTACTGTACCCACAGCCAAGGGAATGCATTCCCAATTTTCACCTCTGATGGACAAAGGCCAGGTCTTCACCCCAGGTTTTCCAAAAGGATTTGAGAGGCCACACCCATGGCAAATATGTTTAGGCAGTGATAACTTCTACTGAACACCAATTACAAAATAAAGGTTAGGATTATATTAAGGCCCTATAACAATATCCCACATAGCATAGGTCTATGGCAGAATAGCCTAGCTAAGCATACAATGGAAATACAGTAATTCAAATACACAAATCAATGAGTGTAGAATAGCTTAGAACTCTGCAATGTCTCCGATCACTATTTTCGAAAGGGGAACTGGGAACTTTGATTGTTTATTGGAATCTTCAAACTCCCTAAAGTCGATAGAGTAGAATCTTCAAGTGCACTATGGATCCCGAATCTATCTATGTATAAAACACTTTTGACAATGAGTATGCGATACATACACTCTCTCTCTCTCTCTCTCTCTCTCTCTCTCTCTCTCTCTCTCTCTCTAGCTAATGGGGATAGGTGTAGTCCCAAGCTCATGAGAGTATATAAAAAAGAAGATAAATCTCTAGTCCCAAGCTCATGAAATTATTGTTAAGAGTATGCAATACCTCAAGAGGCTCAAGAGGAAAAACCAAAGGTAAAGGAGGGATTTTTTTTTTTTTTTTTTTT
>NC_056558.1:30684672-30684820 GCF_013358625.1 Macadamia integrifolia
TTTTTAAGGTTGAAGAATAGTTTAAATCATGATCACTTAATTGTGAGGTATTGGTGTTGGTCCTTACCTTTCCAACACCAACAAGATTCAAGAATAAGATTAGTTGATGAAACAGTAGGGATAAGTCTGGGGAGCTATTGGTAGCAAG
>NC_056558.1:30684840-30696122 GCF_013358625.1 Macadamia integrifolia
GAGAGGGGATCGTTTGCTCCTTGAACAGTTCTTTCGAGAAATTCATCTTAGTGATGAGTCATAAAATAATTTAGAGCTCAGAAGATTTTTTGAAACTAGGGATAAGAAAGAATAATCAAATCGAATTCATGAATTTACCCATATTAGCTTAGTTCCAACTAAGCTACCTGCTTAAGATTCCTTTTTAAATTTGACATGTCTAAGGTGTATGACAAAGTTGATTGGGGTTTCCTACGGGCAATATTTGAATTTCTTGGTTCACTTCTCACTGATATGATTTAATGCCTATCCTTGTCTCATTTCATTCTTATTCTATTAAACTATGACGTAGCATTATTTTAATGTATTGACCCTAGTTTAGTATTGAAACAAGGTTGCCCACTAAGTCCCTATCTTTTCATTATCGTTATGGGATGCTTGTCCAGGCTTCTCATGGTGACTAGGAACCTTAACATGTTTCATGGTGTCAAAGTGGTCAGATTGGCTCCAAAGGTATTTCGCCTCTTCGCAATGTTACCTTTCTATCATGAGTCTTACCTATAGGGTCTCCAATTGGAAAAACCACATCTTTCATGGATAGACATTTATGGTCAAAATCAATTCTTAGTTCTGTGCCAATCTACTTTATGTCTCATGTCTTGATTCCCAAGCAGGTTTGTCACAAACTAGACTACCTGCTAGCCCAATTTTGGTGGGGAAAAGAGGGCCAACACAAACGGATCCAGTGATCCACCTAAGGTCTTGGAGGGTTAGGTCACCTAACCAACCTTATACATAATAAAAGCCATACTTTTAAAGCTGCCCTGGCAACTATGATAATCACTCACGGCTATGGGTACAAAATCTGCAAGCTCGCTATTTAGGGCACCATATTTCGGATTGTTTTATGTCTCAAGAAAGGGTCGTGGATAACATCCTTTCAGTTAGACAGGACCTAACTAATGTGTTGTTGTGTTCTTTTTTTTTTTTAATGAACCCTGAGATTCCTAACCTGGAGTTTCCAAGTCCCATAGCCTATTTCTCCCCACCCCTTATTACCCATATGAATGAATTACTGCTCAAGGAAATGGAATTTCAGGCTACGTTTGGTATGCATTCAGGGTCGAATTCTAATTTGATAATGCATTTCAATGAATCAGACCGAATGCCAGAATCAGCCACTCCGCCCACAAAATGGGATGACAAGTAGATGTAGATCTCTTCAGAGCTCGGATTTGGAAGACTTTGCCAAAGAATCTTGTGGATCTAGCAGAATGCATACCAAACCCAGCATCAATCTTCTGCAGTTACTGTTTCCCTCTGGTTATCATTACTCACATAACTAGAATCAACCTCTCATGAAATAGCTTTCTAGATAGTTGGTTCTGCCCATAAAGTCAGGTTGCATTATGGTCAAGTTTGGAGCCCATTACTATATAGTCAGCTGAACTCAGTACTTGGGCCTTAATTCCGACGGCCTTAATAGGATAATGATAACATCACCAGCTGGGTCAATGATTTGAACATGTTGCGACCTGCCAATGATCTTCAAGCATTATGTATCAACCAACCCAGATCCTCCCTCTTTTAATCCTACAGTGATCCTCAATAACCTCCCGAAATCTGATCTAATAATCAGTGGTGGAAATTTTGATTTCTCTAAAAGAATCAAGATGGGCATCAGTTTTAATTTTAAATGTGCCTTTAAGAAGCAACAGAATTCCAAGGACTGGGTAGGGAAGAAGAACCTCTCCAATTATTGGGCCACCCCAATTAACCATCCTACAGCTGGGCAATAATGGGGATGTGCACCCATATGTTGAGATGCATGTCCAAGACCTCCCAACCATTATTAGATGACTAACTGGAGAGGAGCTGGATTCCGTAGAGCAATCCCAGGAAAACACAGGAAGATGTCAACTGCTGAGCAACGATAACTCCATATTCTAACTGCTGGCCATGGGAACACTTCTCTTTGTTGCATTATACTGGTTGTATTCTTTTTTGAATGAAAGCCACTAGATATATTCTGAAGCGTTTTAGTTTAGTTGGTTTTGTTAAACAAAATGGAGATGATGTTATATCACATGTTTGTGGGCGAGCCTATGGCGCAATCATTAAGTTGCACTATTATGACATTTTAGTCCCAGGTTCAAACCTTGGAAACAGCCTCTTCTGTGACGCACAAGGTAAGGCTGCGTATATTTGCCCTTCCCATTCCCTGTAGTAGCAGTAGCCTCTGTACTGGGTTGCTCTTTCTTTCAGCAGAACCCTTCTAGCCAATGCCATATAGCAAGCCCGAAACAAGATAGTAATGGCCCAGAAGAAATGGAACTCAAGCCAGATTGATGATTTTAATAAATGGTACACACAATGTTGCTAAGCAGGTGGTAGTTAGTAGTCTAGTGTAGTAGGTCAAATACTTACAGACATCAGGAACCTGGATTGTATTATAACAAACTCTCCTTAAATTGACATTAAAGAAATTTGTACTTTCCCTTAGATTGACAGGGAAGTGATTTAAATGAAGAAACAAACAAAATATAGCCAACAATTATTCGATGATGCATCTACGAGGCTAAAAACTTTAAACCTCTAAAGGGTTATCAAGCCATGAAACAAAAATTCAGTGACCCAAATATGGTCGGACACATGCAAGGGAACTAAAGATCCACCTAAACAAACACAGAACCGTTTGTAGCTACAATGTATAAAAGAAACCATCTCAGCATCTTACCAGATGTTATTCCGGCAGGAAAGTTCCACACTGCATCAATGGTGATCATCATCTCCATGCCCATCCGGTGGTCCTCCTGGACCGACCACTTCTAGCTGTAAACATTTGGAAGAAAAATCAGGACCAACGGAAACCATCTTTTCATAACATAGAAGCCCAATTTGGATCAATCAGTTTCATTCCATTCCAAAGGAAATGTAATGCAGTTTTTCTCTTGTTACTCGTTTAATGCGATATACCCCTACCTCGAAATATTGACCACACACAGGGCACTCATGTGGCTTGCCTTTCTCCAGCCAAAACCAAACAACATCGTGTTCATCCTCTGTAATACAACATTTACGTTAAACGTAGGAAGACATACAATTCTTAACTATAACTACTTTTCATGTAAGGATATTTTGTTTCCAGGTAAAAGTCAAATAAGAGGAAAATTTACAAGGAAAAAAAAAAAAAAGAGTAAGCAATTACATGAAACTTATCCTTCATGAGGTATTTACATGAAAACAAGCAAATAAAGAAACACGTATAAATAAAGGCACTTACCGCCTTCACCTCCAGGACATCCAAAAATTCTCTTGTCATAGTATGACTTGACAACAGCAGGTGCTTCCTACAAAAGCAAAATAACATAACAAACCAAGTAAAATGAGATTATGGTACAGGAACCACAGTACCTGTGGATCAATGTCAATGAATATACTGCAAGAGCTCATTACCAAGCATAATACAAGGTTGGACAGGCAACTGGTTTGATTACCCTTCAACGTATGCTTTAATTGGTAAATGTCCATATGACCATTTAAGTCTGGTATACCTTAACCCCCTCACACCAACCCCCCCCCCCCCCCAAAAAAAAAAAAAAGTCGGCTATACAGGGCACACCCCTTTTTATCAGGTACTAACAGAGAAATTCAACATTATATACCTAGCCGTCGAGGTCATGATCATAGACAGATTATATCTCAATTTGAAAAACCGTGAGGATGTTTTCGCAGCCCACAGCAGAGAGGGCTTTCTTTCGTAAAAGAAGATACATGAATTTCAGAAAATATAATACATATATATATATATATATCAAAGCCACAACTCATCCAATCCAAGATACCCAAGACATTCAGACTTCTGTCACCAAAAGTTTCAATCCACTCAATGAAAGAAGACTCCATAGATTTGCCTTCTGAATCAATAATTTCTTCACTTGTAGCTTTCTCCCAACATGAAATACAGATCGAAAATACCTCATCTTCCTCTTCTGCAGTAAGGGCAACCCTTAAGAATCACTATGTCCAAAAAGTGAAAAAGAGATTTTACCCAAGTGGCAGGGACAACAAGCTGTGACACAAGGCACATGTTTTTCATCAAGACCTTAATTTGAAGGATTTGATCATTCTTTTCTATAATATTTGAAGTGACAAAGTTTGACATCACCAAAATCTGACCTCGTTGAACAGAAGACACTCGTCTCTCATGCACTCCTCAGCCAAAATTTCTAAAATGAAGCACAAAAGGCACAGCGCAGAATGAAGCATAGGTCTAGTTCAGGTTTGATTTATGGCAACACTATTCTATAGTATACAAAGATTTAACCATCAAAGCCTTGAAGGAAATGCTCAGAGAAAAGGAACAAGTAGGATGAATATTGCATGTTTCAGTATTTTTTTTTCCCCCCAGATCTAGAAGGAACACGACATAAGTGCGTTTATCTACAATCTAAAACTGGGGAGCAAAAAGAGTTTAAAAAAAAAAAAAAAAACTAATAACCACTGAACAAGGAGGGGGGGGGGGGGGGGAAGAAGCTGCATTCGCTGAATATGATTATGGATGCCCCACAAAACCTCCAATTTCTTTAGCACGCTTTCAACTTCACAACCAACAAAGCGTTTTCACAAGCCATGAATACCAATGGCTCAAAATTTCAACTCTTCTAACATGCCTCCAAAGATTGAACAAATTATTTACTTCTTTTTTGGTGGGAAAGGTTAAGTATATCTCAGTTAGATTCTGACGCAACCAAGATGTCTCTAATTTCACCAATATGAATCAGCCAGCCTATTTGCATATATCGTCAATTTATTAAATTCTAGTTCAACCAAATTTCGAATTACCAAGGCCCATAACAAAGCATTGGAACAATCAACTCAGAAACTGAGACTTGAAGAGCCAGTAAGGCAGCGAATACAAAACCAGTTGTATAATAGACCTGAATATAGCCATTTTCTAGACCAAGGAAACACAAGGGCGCTATCCAGTGGCAAACTGGACAAGCATTTTTTTAATCCATCATTTTGAGAAAGCATGGTGCCATTTCTTACTCAGTTTGGCCATCGTTTCTTACTCACTTTGGCACAAACTTGGTTTTGATGAAAGTTCTCACACTTTTTGTGGTATCACGTAAACTACGGATATCTTTCAAAGCATCTAGTTCATCTACATTCACCATTCAGAACAGACCATATATGTCATGATAAGCTCCATATCCTCCACAAACTAATGCAACAACCATTAACAACAATAAGGAAAAAAACTATTCCAAGAAAGCTCAGTCCCTAAATCCAATGAGCATCAAAAGAATAACAGAAAACTCTTGATGAAAGATCATGCTTTAATTTGATGATGCATAAACAAAAGTACAATACACAAGACACCTGCATTGCCTCAAATGGTGATTTCAATATCTCCATAAGTTTGATGACAATTCATGAGGAAAAAAAGTTGGAAACCAATAAAGTTGGCAATGAAGTAAAACAAGAGGTGTACTTGGGAAGACACAAAAAGATTATACAGTACCAACCTCAGAAGCAATGAGTATGACAGTAAAACAAAAGCAATTCACCAATTACCATGACAGTAAAACAAAATCACTTCAGCAATTATCAGAACAGTAAAATGAAACCACTTTCAGCAATTACCAATCATATTGAATCAATGATGAAATAGCGCTGGAGACTTAGGTAATAACCAATCAAAGAGAAAACTGCTTTCTCAATTTGAGATCACAAAAGAAAGGCGATTTCAACAACCATCACACAGGACACAACAAAAATTGATATACATTTCTACCAAATTCTACCGGTTTGTATAGAAATTCAATAACAATTTAGATCCAGAAAACAGAAATGAACATATTGTGTAAAAAAAGTAGATTGTAACACTTACCTTGGTGCCAAAAGGACCAATAGGGTGATTAATTTCCAGAACATCCCGCCCCTATAATAAAACACACCCACACGCACACAAAAACACAAATTATAGCGATTTCTCAATCGTAAAACCCTATCATCTGAAAACTCAATCAAACACTAAAACCATAACAGAAAATGAAAGAAAAGTAAAATAGGTATCAACCTCAAGCTCCGCCTCCAGCTCCTCCCGCTCATGCCCGGTAGCGATAGGCATTACATCTTCCACTCTCTTCTTTTCCTTAGATAAAATAGTGTCTTCAATGGATTCCACAACAAATTACAAATCTCTTCATAATAAGAACACAAGACTCGCCGTGAAGATCTAAGACAAACATCAAAGGGTTTTGATGATAATGTTACCGGCATCAGAAATGGCCTGATTAGAGAAAAGAGGGGCAGTTCTCTGGAACGGGTAAGGCGAAGGCGCAAAACTGAGGGCTCGATTTGGTAGCGTTCGCTCTCCGGCGATGACGGAGCGGTTGAAATTCAGAGAAGATCGCCATGGCACTAGGGTTTGGAGCTGAGAGGAAGCCCGCCTCCACATCCTGAGGGATTGAAATTACCAGGTGATCTCAGGTCTCCACACTTACTCAGAACAATGCTCAAATCAATCTCGCTGTGTCTTGACTGTGTGAGAGAGTTTCAAATAATCCTTCTGACGTATAAGAAATGAGACACTTCCCCTCAAAGCCAAACTACATGATTACAAATGTGGCACGAGCGAAACACGGTTGGATCATGGATCGGAGAACTGTTGTATTTTGGACACGTGTGAATCCCGAGTATCAATGAGGCACGTAAGATAGCGATCCGACCGTGGGAGTTAATGGGTCCCATTTATGAGGATTTTCCAAAATCTAAAATGAAAGGTAGGTGTCACTACGGAGTCCACATCCTGTGCAGCGACCTGTGAAATGCGATGAACATTGGATGGCTAAGAGTATCTGGGCATGCAGTCCAAGGGGTTCCCAGCCACTCGATGCTCATTGTACCGATGTGATGGCTACAAGCGATTTTCACACATCACTGTGTTACTTGTGCGTAAGTTTTTGTTTTTTTTTTTTTTTAATCTACCATGACTTGTGCCTAAGTCTCAACTCGACTGTCTCTTTGGTTGTTCGCTTTTGGATGGTCGGCCGGCCATCCAGGCCAGGTCTTTGATTTTATGGGACATACTAAAGGTACTAGAGAAGTGCCAAAATAGGGGAGAGAATATAAGGGATTCCGATCCTCCCCAGCCACAAAACGGAAGAGAGAAATAGGGGTTTCACTTTCTCTTTCCTATTTTTAGTCTAACTTAGTCCCTCTACAGTCACCCCGGTTGGAGAGAATACAACAAACAACAACATCCAAAACATTACCCCAATTTATTGGGGTTGGCTACATGAAGATTCCAAATAAAAAAGAACATGAGGATCCACGCAAAATGATTAACGGGTTATGGCTAATTATAATAAGTGTCAACTGTCAACCTAATGCAGCATCACTACATATCAGGCACAGACTTATCATGACAGACTATAATAAGATACCGGTTTTCTACCTAACTTAGGGGTGTCAATCGGTCAAGTCGGGCCGATCTCAGGCCTGGCGGACCTATACCCTTGCATTGTTACTTGCACATTTAAGGAATGAGTTGGTCTCGGTCGGTCTCATATCGGGCTTGTGTCAGGCTCGATTGGGTTCCAAGCTTTAACTGGGCTTCTCTTAATCATGCTAATCAGGCTATTACCGGGCCTTAAACGGGGTAATGTACCCCAAAAAAAAAACCTTAAATTGTCTTTAAATGTCTTATATTTTTAAAAAATATTAATACATTTTATTAAATGATTAACAATTTAAAAAATATATTACACTTAATTACATTCAATAATCGATAAAAATATTAATATGCCCTATTCTATCCAAAAAAAAAAAGCAAAAAATACATATAAACGGTCATGCTAAACATGTCAAGCCTAGTCAGGCTTATAAACGGATCTGGCCAATCAAGCGTCTATCGATCTTACCCCTTGCACAGTGTACTACATATTTATAAACGGGTTGGGCCTGAGCCCGACACGTTCAATCATCAATGCGGGCCAAGATAGTCTTTAAACAGTTGGGCTTGGTCGGTCCAACAGTTGCGGGCTTGGGATTGACATCCCTAACCTGACGTATATATAGCTCGGTCAAGCCAATGCATTTTATATGCATTACATCCACCTCAAAGACAATCCATCACACAACCTACTTTTATGAAATGAAGAATGAGATAACGAATTCATTAAGAGTGATACAATAGAGAGAGAGAGAGAGAGAGAGAGAGAACCCTCACTGGTACCTCTCCAGCACCCCTGGAGAGGATCTGAATCATTGAGTGTCAAATGGGACAGATTCTTACCTGTTCCGGTCCTAAGGGGGTGATCCCATAACCATTCTATATACTGAGGCTATGTTTGGCATGCATTTTTATTCTAAGAATACAAAATACCTTCTGAACTGAGAATGAGAACATTATTTGGGTACATGTTCGTTTAAAATGTGTTCTTAATTTTAGAATACTCAAAACATTTCATCAAAACACCTCATCGTTGGTTGCCAACAATGAAACTGCCAACCCCAAGGACTTCATCAAGGTCATTTTTTTGTTTTTAATATGGATGAGGTGAGAGTTGCCATGAAAAAGTGCAAAGCCTTAAGAAGGATAACAACAATAGCACCCATGTTGTGATCTCATACTAGTAGACAAGTCTCGATGGATATACACATTCGAAGCTGAAATTGGCTGGAAAATGGGCTCTTCAATGCCAACAAGCGGACAAGTAATGCCCCAGCCATCGTTACAGACATCTCTACATCCTTAGCGCTTTCAACATCCCTATTGACATCAACCCAAAGTCATTACGACTCTTGGAAGCAGAGGACACCATTGACAGGCGGAGGGTACCCTACGTGGTCTCAGCAACAAACCACAAGATTCTTGCCACCCAAGATGGGGTGGCAATCATTGCAACTGTCTCTCAACCTTCACTCAAATGTCCACTAGTGGACGAGCAAATGCCTCCATTGTGAGTATGGGACTCATAGTTTTAAATACTTAAATATTAGTATTTCTTTCTGTTACTGTACGTTTCCATCCGGCGTAGACCTGCAGAACACAGATTAGAAGCTGACCTGGAGAGAGTTTTGGGATTAGGCTTCGATGCCAAAGTTAGTCTCCATAACATTATAATATAGGGTGTTCAGTATATTGAGAGCTTACCCCTTTTCCATACCTGAGCCTTCCTTAGATAGGTAGCAAAGGTCTTTCTCATTGGTCAAGAGGTTCCGTCGTATAGACAGCGTGTCCTTACCTTATTGGAGAGATCTTCTTCCGTCGTGGTCAAGCTAGCTAAGATCATAACGATTAACTCAACCTGAGTTACTTACTACAACCATTAACCAAACCATAGTAAGATCCTCTAACCGCTAACCAAACCATAGTAAGGTCTACTAATCGCTAACCAAACCATGTAACGTCCACTAACCGCTAACCTGACCACAGTAGGGCTGAGGGTTAAGCAACCGTCTAACCCAGGTTAACACTCGTAGCCCATGATCTTGAGTCAAGTCGGTTATTGGTGTTGGTACTTTTGTGAGATTGATCGGGTGCTCAGTGATCTTTCGAGGGGGGCGGGTTCCATGCTCGTGCTCCTGTTGACCTGGTCTTGGGTCCGATAACCCGACCATTAACCAGTCAACGAATATATATAGATATATATGGTATATCACTTTTCTAATTACAGTATTACCTGGTTTCAAATCCTTAATGATTCTAGGCTCGAAATCCTAATTTTTCACATAACCCTTAATTTTTCTTTGTAATTATGATAAACCTTTATATAATTGGTTATAATTATTAAGTATTAATAACCCTAAGTAAACATGATTCCAACCAATTCATTATTAGACTTTCGATTCTAGACCCATGGAGGAGCCCTTCTCATTTGATAATATTGTTCCAAAATTATCCCAATTAGTAATGGGGAAAAAAAATATTGAATAAGGGTTTACACCATTTGAATCAACATGCAATAACAGTTAGTCAACATCAAATAGGGTCCGTCAACATCGATTGATCGTCGGCCAGCATTCAATCGACGTCAACTAAACCCTATCCAGTGTTGACCGAAGTATGTTGGATGTTGACTCCTGGTTAATGATACTAGTAGGATTACCAGGTCTGAAGTCGTAAAGTCCTAGATTAAACTCTTTAAAAAGGGGCAGCAAATCGGGGCGCTATCCCAAAAGGCAGATCGGGAAAAATATATGGCCTAGTAGCAAGAATATGAGTAGATTGCACCATATATCGGGGCAAAGGAAGGACTCGAAACCCCAAAAAATGAGTAGCTAATGAAGAAATATCTCAAGTAATAGTTTGGAGTTCAGGGGAGGCCGAATCTGAATCATTATTGATAGCATTGACCACCTATATGCAATCAGAAAAGCATACCAAGTAGAATGCAATTATCCACGGCCCATCGAAGCAGAACGTAATGCGAGGCCTTCAACAATATCTGGGGACGACCACGGAATAGGCAAAGCGACAGCCACGTTAAAACAAGACTCAAAATCCAAAACAACAAACCCAATTCCAACGGTCTTCTTATGATCATTAGAGGAGGCATCACAAATAGCACATTTCCATCCATTTGGAACAACACTTTGATGGTTAACATGCAATGGTATGTCTTGAGGTATTTTGAAATTTTAGATTACATTGCCAAAATAGAAGGCTCTAATCTCATTCTAATTGCCCGTCATTGGAGTCTTCATGCTGTCATTCTAATTGCCTCTAAGGCATCATGGGAGTGTTCACACTATCCCTAGATACCTCACCACGTAGCTTGGAGCAAGGAAGCCTTGCTAATGATGTGTTCACACTGATTTGAGTTTGTAAAGGTATTTTACATTACCCTTTTTTATTTTTTTTATTTTTTATTTTTTATTTTTTATTTTTTATTTTTTATTTTTTATTTTTATACCATCGATGCCATATTGACTATATTTCATGTTCTCTTCTTAACTTATAGTTATCTTCTGCAGAATTGTGCACAGCCTCCAACTTGGTTCTGGAGTTGCTTATTGTTGCTGCCAAAAACCCCGCTGGTCCAACCTACACAAACACAGACGACGGAGGCCCGGAACTTTGTCCGGGGTTAATCCTCCGACGCTCAAGTCAGGGTCGGCGGCACAGTTTAATAAGTGGGTAATGGCGAGGGTCTCAGAACTTACCTTCCCCTTTCTTCCGTGCCTTCTTATATAGCTCTTCGGCCTTAGGGTTTTTTCCCCTTCTTCCCTCTTAGAGTCCTACTAGAATACGTCCAACCTTCTGGGAGAATATTCCCCTCATGCAGACG
>NC_056558.1:30701035-30719222 GCF_013358625.1 Macadamia integrifolia
GGAAGAGCAATAATTGCAAAGAACTACAGACGGAAAAAAACTAACAGAGATACTTTACTACTGGTGGAATTTTCTTAGATTATCTGAGTTCCACGATCGGGGTACCCTTACTCCCCCCGTAGTCTCTAGGTGGTAGGACCCTGGTCGTATTACCCTCGAGACTCTGTAGGGGCCTTCCCAGCTTGGGTCTAGCTTCCCTTGATGCCTTGGGTCCGACACTTCCGTCCTTCTGAGGACAAGGTCGCCCTGCCTAAACTCGTTCTTCCGGACTTTGGTGTTGTAGTGCCTGGCGATCCTCCGTTGGTAGGCGGCCATCCTTTCCTGTGAAGCTTCTCTGGTTTCTGCCAAGAGGTCCAAATTTGCCCGGAGTCCTTTGTCATTTTCGTATTCGTTGTAATACCGAATCCGATGGGTAATAGCCCCTATCTCCACTGGGAGTACAGCTTCAGTGCCGTATGTTAACATGAAGGGTGTTTCTCCGGTAGCTAACCTCTCAGTGGTGCGGTAGGCCCAGAGAATATGGTACAACTCGTCTGCCCATAGTCCTTTGGCATCATCTAGCCTCTTTTTTATCCCTTGGAGTAGAGTACGGTTGGTTACTTCTGTTTGTCCATTGGTCGAGGGATACCCGACGGAGGTTTTCCGGTGATTGATGCCGAGGGCTTCACAGAAAGCGTCGAAAGTTGGATTGGCGAACTGAGTGCCATTATCCGTAACCACGACCTGGGGGATTCCGAATCTGTATACCACCGCTCTCTGGAAGAAGTCCCTTATGTTCTTTTCTGTTATCGTTGCTAGGGCTTCGGCTTCCGCCCACTTCGTGAAATAGTCGACTGCTACCACCACAAACTTCCTTTGTCTCGTGGCCAAGGGGAACGGACCTAAGATGTCCATCCCCCACATGGCGAACGGTACTGGGCTAGATAAGGACGACAGCTCGGTAGAATGTAGCCTAGGCACGGGGGCGAACATCTGGCACTTGACGCACTTTCTGACCAGTGCTTCCGCGTCCTTCCTCATTGTCGGCCAGTACAGGCCCTACCTTAGTACTTTGTGAGCCAGGGCCCGGGCTCCAAGGTGTTGGCCACATATCCCTTCATGCACTTCCCGGAGCGCGTACTCGCCGTCGGACGAATCCAGGCACTTGAGGTACGGTGAGGTAAACCCCATCTTGTACAGCGTGTCATCCTTCAGGAAAAAGCGTGCCGACCTCATTCTTACTTTTCTTGCTTCGTCCTTGTTCTCTGGGAGCTTCCCCTCCTTGAGGTATTCCATTATGGCGTCCATCCAGCTTCGGCCGTTTTCACCTACGGGTAATACCTCGTGGGGTTTCTCGATGCTTGGCTGTGGTAGTACTTCGAAATACACCGCTCGCCCAAGTTCCGCGAAGTCGGAAGTGGCCAGCTGCGACAGTGCGTCTGCGCTAGCATTCTCTTCTCGTGATACCTGCTTTACCTCAAATTCCTTGAAAACCGCTGACCTTTCTCGCACCGTGTTCAAGTATTCGGCCATCCTCTGCTCTTTGGCCTCATATTCGCCATTCACTTGTCGCACCACGAGTTGGGAGTCGCTATTCACTACTAGTTCCTTCACCATCAAAGCCCGAGCCAGATTAATTCCGGCTATTATTGCTTCGTACTCCGCTTCGTTGTTGGAGGCGTCGAAGTCGAACCGCAGGGCGCACTCTACTTTGAAGCCTTCGGGGCTTACCAGCATAATTCCAGCGCCGCTTCCATCACTGTTGGAAGCCCCATCCACATACAGCGTCCAAGCCTCATCTGCTCGTCCCTCAGCGGATTCCTGCGGGTCATCGGGAATCGTTGTCTCCGCTATGAAGTCTGCGAGGGCCTGTGCTTTAATTGCGGTTCTCGGCTTGTACTGGATGTCGAACTCTCCCAACTCTATGGCCCAATTTACTAGACGACCGGAC
The DNA here is from genome assembly GCF_013358625.1 of Macadamia integrifolia. Lineage (NCBI taxonomy): Eukaryota > Viridiplantae > Streptophyta > Magnoliopsida > Proteales > Proteaceae > Macadamia > Macadamia integrifolia. The sequence continues at coordinate 30,702,966 of NC_056558.1, forward strand.
ATATCTGGCCGTTGCAGTATTTTCTTCAGAGGCTGGTCGGTGAGTACGCATATTGTATGTGACTGAAAATATGGCCTCAGCTTTCTTGCCGCCGTCACGAGGGCGTACGCCACTTTTTCCGCCTTTCGATATCTTGTCTCGGCATCTAAGAGGGTTCGGCTGACATAGTATATTGGTCGTTGTTGCTTTCCTTCCTCTTTCGTCAGTACGGCGCTTACAGCAACCGTCGATACAGCAAGGTACAGCTGTAGAATATCTCCGGTGTTCGGCTTTGTCAGCAGTGGGGGTGCGGCCAAGTACTCCTTCAATTGCTCGAAAGATTTTTCGCACTCCTCCGTCCACTCGAACCTTTTAGCCCCTTTCAGCGCCTTGAAGAAAGGAAGGCATCTATCAGCAGACCGAGACATAAATCTTCCGAGGGCAGCTACCCGACCCGTCAGCTCCTGGACTTGCTTTACATTCTGGGGTGACCTCATGTCCCGAATGGCTTGTATCTTGACTGGGTTGGCTTCGATTCCTCTTTCTGAAACGATGAAGCCAAGAAACTTCCCCGAGGCTACTCCGAAGGCACATTTTGCCGGGTTCAGCTTCATGCCGTACCGTCGTAGCACTTGGAACGCCTCTTCCAAGTCTTGGATATGTCTTTCCGCCTTCAGGCTTTTCACGAGCATGTCATCCACGTACACTTCCATGGTCTTGCCAATCAGCCCTTTAAAAACTTTGTTCACCAACCTCTGATAGGTGGCCCCTGCATTCTTTAGTCCGAAAGGCATGACCTCATAGCAGTACAACCCTCCTTCAGTTATGAAGGAGGTTTTCGGGACGTCAGCCTCGGCCATTTTGATTTGGTTATACCCCGAATATGCATCCATGAAACTCAGTGCCTCGTATCCCGCCGTGGCGTCGATGAGCAGGTCTATCTTCGGTAGGGGGTATGCATCTTTGGGGCAGGCCTTATTCAGGTCGGTGAAGTCGATGCAGATCCTCCACTTCCCGTTTGCCTTCGGGACCATCACCACGTTCGATATCCACTCCGGGTAATGAATCTCACGGATGAACCGGGCCTTCAGTAACTTTTCTACTTCCTCATCTATCTTCTTCTGCCTTTCTGGGGCGAACGTTCTCTTCCTCTGCTGCACCGGCTTCTTTATTGGGCTGACGTTCAGGTGATGTTCTATTACCTCTCGGTCAATCCCGGGCATGTCCGACGCCGACCAGGCGAATACGTCAATGTTGCTCCGTAGGAATGAGATGAGCCTTTCTTGTTGCGGCCTTGGCATGGTAGCCCCAATCTGAAATTGCCGAGTGTCATCTCCTTCCTCAGCTTCAACTTGCACCAAGTCTTCGGCCGGCTCTCCCCGTTGATAACTGGCATCATCACGTAAATCCTCTATTGGGAGCGTCTCACCCGCCTTTTCTTTTCCCCAGAGAGTAGTGGCGTAACATCTTCGGGACGTCTCCTGATCACCCCGACACTCCCCGACGCCATTCTTAGTTGGGAACTTCATTTTGAGATGGGGGGTGGAGACGATGGCCTTTAACAGATTCAACCCGACTCTTCCTAGTATGGCATTGTATGCTGATGTAATGCTTACTACCAGGAAGTTGATCATCACCGTCGCCTGGCGATCTCCGGTGCCAGCCCGAACCGGCAGCTCTATCGACCCTTCCACCTTCACCGGGGTGCCAGAGAATCCTTGCAGCGGGTGTTCGACCTTTTTTAACTTTCCTTCGTCGAGCCCCATCTTCCGGAAAGCCTCGAGGAACAGGATATCAGCTGAGCTGCCGTTATCCACCAAGATCCTCTTTACTTTGCAATCTCCTATAGTCATGGCGATGACCAAGGCATCGTCATGCGGGGTCTGTACCCCTTCCAGATCATCGTCTGAAAAGGAGATGACCGTCCCCGTCTTTGCCTTCTTGTTCGACCATTCTGCCACGTGTACGCTCCTCGCGTAGGCCTTCGCCTTCCTGGCAGAGACCGAACTCTCTCCTGCGGCCGGGCCTCCACAAATGGTTGCTATAACTCTTGTTGGGCTCTTGTTCTCCTCTCGAGGTCGGTGTCCATCTTCCTCTGGTGTCTGGTTCCTCCGCTGTTCTTGATTTCTTCTGCGGGCGAGCCCCCCTCTTTCATACCGACCTCCACCGTCTCTCCGACGGTTATCTCTCCGGCCATTGCCTTCTGGAGCCAGCTCTTTCTCCCGGTCTACAAATCTACCTAAGTATCCCCTTCTGATCATTCCTTCTATCTCCCCCTTGAGATGCCAACAGTCCTCGGTGTCATGGCCGTGGTCTCTGTGGAAGTGGCAGTATCTATCCACATTGCGTCTTTCGGGATGTCGCCCCATCTTTCCTGGCCACTTCATGGCCCTGGCATCTGGAGAATCTTTTATCTGCATTAACACCTCTGTTCGTCTTCGGTTCAGAGGTGCATAGCTCTCAAACTTCCTCGGCGGACTGGGGGCCCGACTGCGCTCGGACTTTCGTCTTTTTTCTTCGTCGGTGGGTTTATCATCAACCCTCAAGGGCCTCTTCCTCGCCGCCTTCCTTTCGACTTCTTCATCTGCCTGGAGGATTTCCTCCATCTGGATATACTTATCGCATCGCGCCCTCAGCTCGGTCAGATCTCTAGGCGTATGCTTCGCCAGGGACCTCTTCAATTCCTTGTCCTTGACGCCACCCAGCAGGGCCGTGAACTCCTTCGGGTCTAGGCCCCTGATCGTGATCTTTTCTTGTTGGAATCGCTTCATGTAATTCCGCAGCGATTCCCCTTCTTGCTGTTTGACGTTGGTTAGGTTCAACGTAGTCTTCTGGAGGGGCTGGCTACTAGAGAACCCCTTCACGAAGAAGTAACTTAGGTCGCTGAAGCTGTGAATCGACTTCGTCGGTAGTCGGTTATACCACAGCCTCGCCGCTCCCCTGAACGTCAATGGGAGGGCCCGACACATAATATTTTCTGAGACGCGATGGAATTGCATGGCGACCTTAAAGCCTTCCAAGTGATCGACGGGGTCCCCCGACCCGTCATAGGTGTCGTACTTGGGCAGGCGGAAACCGACTGGGAGCGGGTCCCTCATGACCTCGTCAGCTAAGGCCGTATCATTGGTAAGGTCGGGCTCGCGGTTCCCTGTCTGGTTTTCTGCCACCTTTCTGATCTCGTCTTTCAGGTCTAAGATCATCCTCTTTAATCCCGAGTCCTCGGACCTCTGTTTGTCCCCTTGGTGCTGATCCCCATGCGGGTCTCTTGCGTTGCGTCGCGTCCTACTTCGGGGCGCGGGACTCTCTCTTGCTCGGCTTCGAGGATCACGGCCGGCCCTCGTTGATCCCGTACTGCTTCGGTCTTCTTCTCGAGCCCTCTCGAATTGGACGTGAGTCCCTGGGGGTGCTCCGCCGGTCTTATGGGAGACAGCTTTGGAGACCTCCCTCATAGTCTCTGCCATCCGGTTGTATTTGTTCTGGAGGTCTTCGAACTGCTGCCTTGTCACGTATTCCTGGGCAGCGGGAGGCTGATGGTCGCTGCCTTCCCGTACTGAATATCCAGCCGACCGCTGGTATCTGACGGACACTTCCCGGTCATCATGACCTCTTTCTCGTCCAGTCTCTGCCGAGGGAGGAAGCTCCCCTGAAGGTTCTTCCCCCATGTCTACGTTGGACGTCGCTCTCGTCCTTCTTCGGTTGTAGGTTCTTCCCACCATTACCGTCGTTCCCACGGACGGCGCCAATCTGTTGCTGCCAAAAACCTCGCTGATCCAACCTACACAAACACAGACGACGGAGGCCCGGAACTTTGTCCGGGGTTAGTCCTCCAACGCTCAAGTCAGGGTCGGCCGCACAGTTCAATAAGGGAGTAATGGTGAGGGTGTTAGAGCTTACCTTCCCTTTCTTCCGTGCCTTCTTATATAGCTCTTTGGCCTTAGGGTTTTTCCCCCTTCGGCCTTCTTAGAGTCCTACTCGAATACGTCCAGCCTTATGGGGGGAATATTCCCCTCATGCAGACGACGTGATCCCGCGTGATTCTGCGGGCGTTCCTCGGTGATTGCGCGTGCTCGAGTGTGAGTGGTCTCTTGGAACCTTCGTCTGGCGGTGGACACGTGTCTCAGAGGCGACACGTGTCATGGCCCTCACCGAGGGGTTATTTTGGCTATATCAACACGAGATGGGGTGAACAGGGAAGAGAAGGGTATGGCAAGGGGTTGCAGGGATCTAGATGGAGATACGGAAATTATCCTACGTGTGTGCTCGTGTATTTCATTTAAGGTTCAAAATCTATGGGAAGCCCAAGCAACTTTCTCACGACATCAACCAGAAATCCAAGACAAGTAATTACTAGTCAAGTCGGTTTTAAACTTAATTTATGTCCACAAGAATAAATTTTAAAATATTTACTTAATTCCTAAATCATTTAATGTTCAATCCACCTAAGGTAAAAGTAAAATTTAATTTACTAAAATACCCTTTTATGTTCCTACTATCCATAAGCATTCATCATTTTCTATATCTCCTAGAGAGTGTTTCCCTCATCTCTTCCAGTTGTACTCGTTTTAGTCCCTCTCCTCCAATAATAAAGTGAACATCTGGGCCCAGGCAGCAAACTTCGAGATTGACTTCAACATGCAAATCTGCACCCTTCCTGTAAACCAGCCACTTACCTCAAATATATAATTTTATCGTAGCTAAGTCTACTTGTTGCGGGTTTAAACATAGCTGTGTCCACAGCATTTGGTATTACAAAGACCTTTTGTGGGGTAAAAACAAAACCTGATCTCAGGACTGTACCTTATTCATGTGGACACTTCCGACATCAGCAAATCCATAGAGTGAACGATCAGTAAACACAACTTTGTGATCCCATGGTGCGTGCATGCATCAGAGCTTCATGACAAAGAGTTAAGAAGGCTTGATGTCCATGAACCAAAGATATCTTTTCTTGAATGAGAATCATCCTTAAAATCGGAAGTGTCCCGTAAATTGTCGGTAATGTATTCTGCATTAGGAATGGCCTCCAAGGTATATAATAAACTTTCAAACCACCAATCATATATGGCACGCTGTTGGATTTATTTATATTTAATGTCAAAGTTTTTAAATATTTCGGGTGTCAAGAATGGGTGTGGGTGTGATCTACATTTATATACAGGTGTACAGACACTCTTGTATGTGTACGGGGATGCTTGTACACATACAGATACGTGTACAGGGATGCTTGTATACGTACAGACACATCTATATATGAACAAATACACTCATACGTGAAAAGATACTTTGTCTATATATTCTATAGATGGTCTAAAAATAGATATAAGGGATTTTTAGCAATTTTTTTTGTTTCTTCCTACTATGTGTTCTTTTCTTCCAAATCTCTGTGTTTGATAATGAGTATAGCCTTCAGACGTGTGTAATCACATATTGGACTGCACCTTATGTGATTAGGATTTGTTTTATCTTGGAGGTATAAACGCAATGGTCAATCCGGTTGCACAATTAGGAGCGTTTAAAAACCTGAAGGATAGTATCATTCTAATACACTCAACTCAAATTTTATCTATTCGTGATTCAAAAAGAATAATTACTGCGATGTTGGGAATTTGTACATCATCCGACGCAATTGCAACAAATCAGATAAATCTTATACTCTAATTAATTTTCCAACTCACCCCACAGTGGTTTCCATAAGCATGAGTCAGGACCACCACCCGGTGACCAAGCTTAAGCAAGCACTGTGATGGATAATAAATGTGATTCTCCACACCACCAAAGTTGGGGTAGAAAAAATCGGACACCATCAATATTCTATGTGTTGGTCCACCCATTGCATCCGTAGATATCAAGAACCTAGGTTGCAGAAAATGATGTTAAGGCAATGTTATTGTAATGCATGTTTAGAAATAATAAATATCGAAGAGGTTTCGATGAAGATTTTTTATCTAATTGATGAAGTGGCTTCTTCTCTACATGTATTGCAACATATCTGTTAATCCTTAAACCTTCGTAACCTAATCTTGTGGTAGTACCCTTCCAACTATCGTACTGCCATGTACTCTTTTTCGTATTGGTTGGTATGATTGTGTAATGATGATCCTAATAAAAAAATCCTAATGCCATGGTTGTGTGTATTGCGAGTGGCTTCTTCTCTACATGTATTGCCACATCCTAGTTTCCATACCCCTTCAAGGAAGCTCTAGTAGCCTAGTATATCGGGGCTCTGTAAACTATTTGGCATACAGGGTTTTCGTATAAGGAAACATCATTTCTTATATAACTCAACACTCCTCAACAAAGAATATACACATTATTAATATTAACTTCCAAGAAGCAATGTTAGGAAGGAAGATTAAACATTAATGCAATTTTACCAGGTTGAGTTTTGAGATTTGGTTTCTACAGAAAAATCAATGAAAATAAAGCTGGAAGGCTAAAAAAATCATTGAAACACAAAGGCATGCCGTGGGAAATTTGAATGGTCTGGCTAAGCTATGGTGGGGATTTTATAAGAATTGTCCAAGTCTTGCTTTAATGACTTGGAAGAATTTGAGCTTTGAAGGCTAAAATGGTGACGTTTGGGGTGAATTTATGAGTGCTTGATGGGTAGGTGGTTACAGATAGACTGATTGTGGTTTTAAGAGAAACAGAAGTGGTTTGTGTTAGGACTCTTATGTAGGCTTAACTGATATTGATTGACCTATTGGGTCCAAGACAATAAGGACCATTCTAATTAGGAAACTTCTAGCCCTATTCTATTGTGGGAATGGAATAGGGTTTAGGGATTCTATTATATATAGAATACTGACGGTCCCTGTAGCCATTACTTTCATAATAATATTTTGGGAGCACTGCTTTCTCACAGAGCTAGTGTAGAGACAGAGAGAAAATCTCAGAGTAAGAAGCTATAGAAGATCTCAGTAGAAGGACCCATATTGCGTGGTTCTTCATCATAGTTCGTGGTACAAGCGTCAACCTTGATTTAGGGACTTCATTCACGCTCAACGGGTATGTGATTGATTTCTTTTCATTATTCATTCTTGTATTCTATACACTGTAGGTCATTCAAATGATTCTAGGATTTAGAATCACTAACAATTGGTATTAGAGCTTACACTATGATGCTAGAATCAAGAAATTATTTAAAAAAAAAAAAAAAGGCGGTGAGTCATCGTCGGGTCAACTCATGACCAACTCTGTTTGACTCGATCAAAGGTTGACTGAATAGTTGACCAATTGACCCAAATTTTGACTCGGAACTAATATGCCCGAACCGGATTAGACCGTTTGGCCGAACCGGTTGGTTTGGATTGATTTTGATTCTTTAAAAAAAAAAATGTAACTTCAAATGGCTAATACGGGCAAACGGTGAAGAATTTTTCACCCTAATTTTTTGCGTTGAGTCCAGTTTTTCGTGCTCTTCGTTTTAATATATTATGAGCCTAGTTTTGATCAACTTTTATGATCTGTTTTGTATAAGTTACAAATATGGGTGGTTAATGATTCTTTATAATTTTCCTATTAATTGGAAGAAATAAAATAAAATCAACTCATATATTACTTGCATATCAGAATATGAACTTGTTTATTCTTGGTAATGTAGTTCATGCTTTTGGTTATAAATATTTTTTTTTTTTGTTCATGCTTAAACAATCCCACTTTTAGCTGCCGGAATGAATTTGTAGACTATTACAGTAAGATTGGATGGAATCCACCAAAGTGGTAAAGTTCAACCTTATTGTCATAGAATACAAATCAAAGGTCTTCTTTGTTTGAAAAGACAGAGAATAATGGTTAGTAGCAAGGTTGCTAATGTTCACCCAAAGGTGACATTATCAAAGAAAAGTTAAAGTTAAAGCAAGTGAAAAACAGAATAGGGATTTCTCAACCTAGAAGATGTTGTCCATCCAAAGATGATGGTACTTTTCGAAAGTTAGAAGAAGTCTCGCAATAATAGCAGAAATTTGAGTGGATCAATATGTTTCAGACCCAAAGGTCAAGAATGTAGTTCCGGTTGACACTCTTGAAGTAATTGATAATTGACCATATAATGTTTAATTTTGCTAATTCTTAAATACTTATACTTTTACATATATGTCTGTATGTTGAATAGAATATTCTTTACTGAAATATTCAACAGGATGTCTTCTAGTTTTGGTGTACTTGATATTCTTAAGCTTACTGGGGATAATTTCAACAAATGGATGGAAGACTTAGAGGTCTACATGATTCTCAAGGACCTAGACTTGTGTACTAGGACCACCAAACCAGCTGAACCTACTGCAACCAGTACCCAAACTGAGAAAGGGGATTATGACAAGTGGGTCACTGCAAATAGGAAGTCCTTGGCTGTTATTGAAAGTGCTTTGCCTGAGTTTATCAAGGATAGAGTTGCTAAAAATGATACTGCTTCTGAGTATTTGACTGCTATAAAAGCTAAGTTTGATAGCTCTAAGAAATCACAGGCTCACGATCTCATGAGCCAATTGACTGGGGCTAGATTTGATGGAATAGGGAGCATATACTGGAACTGATTTCCCTGGGAAACAAGATCAGAGGTACAAGTATTAACTTTGATGATGACTTCGTGGTCACCATTGCTTTGAATTCTCTACCTGAGAGCTACAAGACTCTTAAGACTATTTATAATACATTGAATGATAAATGGGGTCTTGATGAATTGTACATTGAAGGATAAATGAGGTCTTGATGAATTGATCACTGTGGTAACCCAGGAAGAGGGAACAATTAATAGGACAAAAGTTGAAAGTGCCAATCTTACTCAAGGTAAGACTTCATCTTCTATGGAACCTAGCAAAGGGATCAAGAAGTTCTTTAAGAAAGAAAAATTCACTCCATTTAAAGGAGGGAAGAACAAGAAGGGAAAGCAAAATTTTAAAGAATCTGGGGTACCAAAAGACATGAGTGGCATAGAGTCTTTTTGGTGCAAGGCCAAAGGCCACATGAAGAAGGATTGTTTTAAGAGGAAGACCTACCTTGAGAAAAAGAAGGATGATGGTATGAATCTATCCTTAGTATATTTTGAATCTTGCTTGATTAATGTACCAATTGATTCATGGTGGTTAGATTCTGCATCATTTATTCATATCACTCATTCCTTGCAGGGGTTCCTAAGCAGGAGGGTGCCAAGCAAGGATGAAGTGACGGTGTTCGTGGGCAATAGAGCTAGAGTTGAAGTGGAAGCTATAGGAACTATTAGATTATTTTTTCATTCTGACTTATTTATTGATTTGAAGGATGATGTTTATGTTTTCTCTATGAGGAGGAATTTGATTTCAGTTTCTAGACTTTGTTTAGATGGTTATTCTGTTAATTTTGACCAAGTTGGCTTTTACTTATTACATGATTCTGTCTCTATTGGTAGTGGTACTCTTGTTGATGGGATTTATAGATTGAATTGTAATTCTTCATTGGTTCTGAATGTGGGAGTGAAACGCTTTCTGATTGATGAGAAATCCTCTATGTTATGGCATAGAAGGTTGGGTCATATTTCAACCAAGAGGATGAAAAGATTAGTAAAGGAAGGGATATTGAAAAATATTGATTTTCAGGACATGGAAACATGTATAAATTGCATTAAGGGAAATATGACAATTTCCAAGAAAAAGGATGCTACTTGCAGCATTGAAGTATTAGACCTCATTCATACTGACATCTGTGGGCCTTTTCCTGTCCCTACACTCACTGGGCACCGTTATTTCATAAATTTTATTGATGATTGGTCAAGATATGGGTATGTATTCCTTATCAGTGAGAAATCTAGTGCTCTAGATATTTTCAAGATTTTTAAAGCTGAAGTTGAACTTTTCCACTCCAAGAAGATCAAAGTGGTCAGATTCGATAGGGGTGGAGAATATTATGGGAGAAGTGGTGTTTTTGAGCAGTTGCTTGCTCCTTTTGCAAAATTCTTGCAAGAACATGGGATAACTTCTCAATATTCCATACCTGGAACACCTCAGCAGAATGGAGTAGCGGAAAGAAAAAATCGTACTCTGAAAGAAAAGGTCCATTCTATGGTGAGCAATACCACCTTAACAGAATCCTTATAGAGAGAGACACTTAAAACTGCTGTTTATATTCTCAATAGAGTGCCAAGAAAGTCTATGAATAAGACTCTCTATAAATTCTGGAATGGCAGAATACCTAGCCTTAGACACTTGCGAGTGTGGGGATGTCAAGCAGAAGCCAAAGTCTTTAACCCTCAAGAAAAGTTTTTGACTCAAGGACTACAAGTTACTATTTTGTGGGATACCTAGAGAGGTCTAAAGGGTATAGATTCTATTGTCCTGGCACAGGACACAAAATTGTAGAGACCACTAATGCTAGATTTGTTGAATGCAATGAAGAGTCTAGAACACCTCATAATTTCTCTTTTGAAGAAGGGAAGTATGACACCCCTGAGATAGTACCTATTGAGTTAAGAAATTCACTTCTTGATCTCAATTCCATCATGTCTGGTGATATAGTCACTCAAACTCCAATTGAATATGATTTGCAAGTTGGGACAAATATTGCTATTGCAAACCCACCATCACCTCCTGATATCTCTAATATTGGCAATCTTCCACCTGAACCTATAAGGAGGTCTATTAGAGTGCGCAAGCCTTCTCTGCACTTTGATTATGTTTCTTATTTGAATGAGTGTGAGTTTGACATAGGACAAGAAGAAGACCTTGTTACTTTTCTTTAAGCAGTTAATCATAAGCATTCAGACAAATGGATAGAAGTAATGAAGGAAGAACTATTATCCATTAGCAACAATGGAGTATGGGAATTAGTGTAAATTTCAAAGGATTGTAAGGCTATTGCATCTAAGTGGATTTTCAAAACCAAGACAGATTCTCAAGGTAGAGTAGAACGCTACAAAGCTAGACTCGTGGCAAAGGGTTTTACTCAATGAGAGGGGATAGATTACAAGGAAACCTTCTCACCTGTCTCATCAAAGGACTCATTCAGAATTATCATGCCATTGTTGCCCATTTTGACCTAGAGTTACATCAGATGAATGTGAAAACAGCCTTTCTGAATGGAGAGCTGTCAGAGCAGGTGTACATGAGACAACCTGAAGGTTTTGAGGAAAGGGTAAAGAGGACTTTATTTGTATGTTGAAAAAGTCTCTTTATGGTTTAAAGCAAGCATCTCGACAATGGTACTTGAAATTTGATTGAGTTGTGACTTCTTTTGGTTTGGTAGAAAATCCAATCGACCAGTGCATATATCTGAAACTCAGTGGGAGTAGTTTCATCTTTCTTGTGCTCTATGTAATGACATTCTGTTGGCTAGTAGTAACAAAATCTTATTGATGGAGACCAAGGGTTTTCTTTTAGAAAACTTTGAAATGAAGGACATGGGTGAAGCTAGTTATGTGTTTGGAATCGAGATTAGTCGTGATAGGTCGCAATGGTTACTTGGGCTATCACAACAGGCATATCTTGATAAAGTTTTAAAGAGGTTTAACATGTCTAAATGTTCTGGTGGTGAAGCACCCATCAGTAAAGGAGACAAGTTGAACAAGCAACAATGTCCAAAGAATGATATTGAGAGGAGCTCAATGAATGACAAGCCTTATGCCTCTACCGTTGGAAGTTTGATGTATGCACAAATTTGTACTCGCCCTGACATTGCCTTTGCAATTAGTGTACTTGGCAGGTTTCAACCTGATGCTGGTCTGGCTCATTGGACTGCAGCTAAGAAGGTTATGCGCTATCTACAGCGGACAAAGGGCTTCAAGCTAGTGTTCAGTAAATCAGAAAAATTTAAAGTTGTGGGGTATTCTGACTCGAACTTCAGTGGGTGTACTGATGATAGAAAGTCTACCTCTGGATACATTTTTGTATTAGGAAGATGAGCTATTTCTTGGAAGAGTGCCAAACAAACTATTTTAGCGTCATCCACTATGCAAGCTGAGTTTGTGGCACTTTATGAAGCTATCAAGCAAGCAATGTGGCTAAGGAATTTTATATCTGAACTGAAGGTTGTAGATTCCATCTTTAAGCCTTTGCATTTGTGGTGTGACAATATTTTTGCTGTTTCTTTGCAAAGAATAACAAGAGATCTAGCAGCTCCAAACACATTGAGATTAAATATCTTCTGGTTTGCGAGAAGATCAACTCTGGGGTGATCGTTGTTGAGCATATTATTACTAAAGAGATGGTTAATGGTCTCTGACCAAATCTCTTTCAGTGTGAATTTTTAAGACTCATGTTTCTAATATAGGTGTGATGGAATCTTTTGATATACTTGTTTAGTGGGAGTTTACTTATCCATAGTGGTATTGTAATTAGTATTATTTTGTTAGATCATACATTATGAGCACAATCTATATTGAGGATGTTTATTTTCCAGTATAGTGTTCATTTATATTCTCTCTCATCATATTATTGTATGATTATTGTGGTTTACTTTGACACGTCACAATTAATGGCGGTGTTTAGTCAAGTTTCGTGATTTGTGGTGGTATTTAGCCTAAATCCATGGAGGTGATTGTTAACCATAGGCTGTATGCCAAAGTAAGATATTAATACAAGAAAAGGGCGGTTTGCCTAAGTATTGATTAATATCAAAGTTCTCTACCTGTGAGATTTTCAAGGTAGGTTGATCTTTAGATCAGGAATGGACCTATAAGGAAGGATATATCTTATGTGATCACAGTTATGATATAATTCCTTATATCCATGTTTCCAGACGATTTGAATTGATAATTTTCTGTTGTTTGTAACATTAGATAGTTATATGCCGTATATTGAGGTGTATTTTCTACTATTGTTCAGCAATACAGATTATTGATTGGATCAAAGTTTATTTTGAGTGGTATTCAATTTTGGGATTATTTGACCAGATGTCAATGGGAAGACATAGTATTAATGTAGCCCAAGTGGAAGATTGTTAGGACTCTTATGTGGGCTTAACTGATATTGATTGACTTATTGGGTCTAAGAGAATAAGGACCACTCTAATTAGAAAACTTCTAGCCCTATTCTATTGTGGGAATAGAATAGGGTTTAGGGATTCTATTATATATAGAATATTGACGGTCCCTGCAGCCGTTAATTTCATAATAATATATAGAAAACTGCTTTATCACAGAGCTAGTGTAAAGACAGAGAGAAGATCTTAGAGTAAGAAGATGTAGAAGATCTCAGTAGAAGGACCCATATTGCGTGGTTCTTCATCATAGTTCATGGTACAAGCGTCAACCTTGATTTAGGGACTTCATTCAAACTCAACGGGTGTGTGATCGATTTCTTTTCATTATTCATTCTTGTATTCTATACATTGTAGGTCATTCAAATGATTCTAGGATTTAGAATCACTAACAGTTTGATTGTAGGTCAGTGGGTGGGGAAAATACTATTTAACTTCAAAGAACAAAGAAAATAATTGTAAGAAAGAAGAAGAGCAAGTTTCTGAGAATCCATATAAAAGAGTAGGAAAACATCATACCAGAATCTATGTGGCTAGGATAGTTTACTCCTGGCTGCAAGACCTTCAATTTGGTGGATCCAAATTTGAATCTACTGGGAAAGGATAGTGTAGCAGATTTTAGTGCGACATGAACCATGCTGCGTGAAACTCATGATAAATTTGTTAAAACAGATCCTCGAAAGGGAGTTGCAGGGCTAGGCAGGGATAGGGGAGGGTGGGCCGAGGTTGCAAGGAAGCGAGGGGCAGGGTCAGGGGTCAGGGGTCGGTGAAGGAGTGGTTTGGGGGGTTGGGAGGTAGAGAGGTAGGGAAGTGGGGAAGTGAGGGGCGGTGTCTTTGCCTTACGATCTCAAAGGATTAGTAGGTGGAGACTGGATATAGAAAATGATGAGTGCTTATGGATAGAAGTGATGTAAAAGGGTATTTTAGTAAGTTAAAATTTACTTTTATCTTCGGTGGGTTGAACATTAAATGATTTGGGGATTAAGTAAATATTTTTAAAATCTACTCTTGTGGATGTAAATTAAGTTTAAAACCCTCTTATCTTGTAATTACTTTTCTGATCTTGTGGATCTAAGTAATTTCCCCAATTAAAAATCCTTCATTTGTGTGTTTTCTTTCACGATCAACGGTAAAAAGTATGTAAGAAAATAATAATCCCCAACAATAAGTCTGATCTGTTCGCAATTTTAGACTCAGTGGGGAGGATAAAATGAGAAGATTCCACTCGGATAAATTTTTGGATTTGAAAAGATGAGGTTTTTGCTTCTTCTTTTTTTTTCCTGTTAACCAAGGTGTCCGGGCCAACTTACGTGCAATAACCCACTGTCATGGTCTCCACTTATATCGTAAATACACATATCGGGAATCGAACCTGGGACTATGCACCTATCCTCACAATCCCCAATTCGCCCTAACCATCTGCGCAACCCACGGATGGGTATGAGGTTACTGCTTGGTGTGTGTACAAAAATTGCAAAAGAAGGCTAAGGAACGAGTTTGTATGAAGAAGGAGAAAGAGTGAAATGAAAAGAATTTCTTCCCCTTTTCTGAGATAGTTCTGTTATGGGTGTTTGGTTCTATACAAAAATTTTGGTTTTGTAAAGAGGTTGCGCAATGGAAGGCTGGTGTTAGGTTTTTTGTAGTTTTGAACTCACTGGGAGGAATAAAATAAGTAGATTTCGTGCTATTGGTTTAGATTGGGCAAGTTCGTGCAAGATCAACCGTAATCAAGTATGTCGAGGTTGATGACGAGCATGAGGGCAAAATCTTGTTAACATGATAGTGGTGAAGAGTTTAAATTTCTCCATAAAATTCTTCAATGGTCATAATGAATTCACCTTGTGACAACAACTTATGAGGAGAATTCAGTATTGAGAATGCAGTCAAACCTAATCCAAAGGGTTCTTCAATTTTCAATCTCCTCTCACTCAATCATTCCCTCCCGATTTCATTAAACCTGCCTCATGCATAGAATCTGTTGCCGCCGAGAATCTGTGGAAGGTTGAGCGTTGATCCTACACAAGCACAAAAGGCCGAGGCCCGGAGGTGGCTCTGGGATTAGTCCTCTGACGCCCAAGTTAGAGACTCGCACAATAATTTTTTCCAGAAGAGTAATGGTGTGAATGTGTTGACTTACCTTTGACAGCTACCATGGTTCTCTCTTATAGGATCGGGTCCCGTAGAATCCTACTAGGAAACCTCTTCTACCTTCTGATGAACTTGGGGCTGTTTTGAAGGATTTGATCATGCACGTCTCCTCTCCATATGGGGAATATTCCCATCCCTTCTAGGTCGCCTAGCTTGTAGGCTGATAGAGTTCTGTTATGACTTTATCACTGGGAGAGGGTTTAAGTTTTTCCCGTTATCCTAGTATCTGAAATCCTTGGTTTCCTGATTGTCCCAACCTTCTTCGGTTTGTAGGTATTCAGCTGGGTGCCACGTTTCAACACCGCGTTGGTGAGTAGAGAAAGGATAGGAGAACAAAGTAGAGGTTGCAAAAGGAAAAAAGCAAACCAAATCGTCATTGTCTGGGTCTTATTTTCTAAGGTCTTCGTACCTTGGGACCCCACCACACACATGGAATCCAGAGTAACCACGGGGGCAGTGGATACATAGGGGTGGGGTTCCAGAATCCAGACTCCCAAGGACGGTGCTAATATGAGAACCTAAGCTGGACTCCATTTAAAACCTTAAGGAAAGTGGCATGGTTATGCAATTATGCGACTCAAATCATTTATGAAGTTTTAATAATTTTTGGTGGAAATCCACCCCTATCCTCTCTCTACTTTGGCAGTCAAGTTATCGAGTCAAGTTGTGGGATCAAGATATCTAAAGTTTTTATATACTCAATTGATTTTACATTTTTATATAATATTTTATCCCTTTAGATAGTGTCATGATGATATGACTCTTTCATCAAAGGTAACCATATCCCAATCCAAAGATGTGACGTTACCAATTTTGCTGCACGTATTCCAATAAAATTTCAATGATGAAAAGAATTATTTTTTTTTCTATTCCCAATGTTGAAAAATTATTATTTTTTTATTCCCAATGTTAAAAAAAAAAAGAAGAAAGAGACTTCCCACTTGAATCACTGGAAAAGAAAATTCCCACTTTAATCACTTCTGCGCACCCTTTGTTGAAAACCAAAAAAGTACTTGTAGGTTGAAAGAGATTACCAAAACCATGTCTTGTTCCTGAACTTCTACCCAAAAAAGGAAAAACAAAAATGTCTTGTTCCTGAACAACATAAATGAGTAGTTTATGGGGTAAAAAAAAGAAAAGGATACATAAATGAGTAAAATACATTTTATCCCTCCTATCTTAAGG
>NC_056558.1:30719322-30771289 GCF_013358625.1 Macadamia integrifolia
AATACGGAGAGGTGTGAGGAAGAGCGTTGTAACCCTATTCTCCATTGATAGTGAAGCAGGATCTCATCTCACCGGGGACGTAGGCAACCTTGCCGAACCTCGTAAAATCCGTGTGCATTGTTTGTTTTGTTTTTCCATTATCTTCTGCATCGTTTTAGGGTTGCGTTTCAACACACACTCCAGTGGAAAAAAATTAACATGCTTCTATACCTTCTCCTACTTTCATTGTGCATCACATGTTCTCAAATCTCAATACACCATCTACGATAATATGTCGAACCTCACTTAATTCCACTTGTTGAGAGCGAACTGGTAAATACGACCATGAAACCAAGAAAACAATCATAATAACATGAGCATTTATTGTAGTTTTGGATGAAAACCTACATGCGTTTGAAAGAAGCATAGGAATTTTCACCAGAAAAGCACTCTCTCTCCCCACTTCACAATGTGATCTCTTTTTTCTTTTTTTTTTCTCCTTTTTTTTTTCATCAGATAGACAATATATAGGAAACCTAAAAATCCTAATCCCCGTACAGTTACAATTTTATTTATTTACATATAATAAATCTAAAGCCTAACCCAAACATATATGAATCTGATGTGGTAAAAATTGATCGGATGATCTCCCTTGCAAGACTGGGTACTCCACACTAGACCTGCACAGGAGAGCAGATAAAGGAGAGCCGGGCTGACCCGACGGGGGACTCTTCGATGCCTAAGTCAGATTTTCTCTACAACAAATACTCAAGCGAGTTTATTATGAAAAATGATCGATCCCCCTTTTTGAGGGCTTACGTTGATAAGAGTCCTATGTTGGCAAGTAGTTCATTCTTGTTAGGATAACTCTTGAAAGAGTCCCACTAGGTAACTATTACCTTACTTGTTGGGATATCTCTTAGCGATAACATTTGCTGAGCTGGTGATAAGAGCTTCTGAACTGACAATAAGCGATCCTCAGGATTGACCCCGCAATCGCTAGGATCGGATCAGACTCCTTAGGGAGGTGACCCAAGGGGTTTGCTCGGCCAAGGATGAGCCAAGAGATCGACTCGGCCAAGGATGACCAAGGGGTCGGCTCGGCTAAGGATGAGCCAAGGGGTCGAGTTTCGCCAAGGATGACCCAAGGGGTCGGCTTGGCCAAGGATGACCCATGGGGTCGGTTTTACCAAGGGTGACCCAAGGGGTCGGCTCTGCCGAGGGCTATCCAAGGAGTCGGCTTGGCCAAGAATGACCTAGGGGAGGAGGTCGTGGGATCGAACCTTGTCGTTCGCATTGTGTAAGTGTGTGTTTTGTTAAAAGAAAGCATTGAAATCTCTTTTGTGCTTGATGCTGTTCAAAGTTGAAATGAATGATAAGAGAGAGAAAAGAATCTTTGAGGAGGGATATAC
Source organism: Macadamia integrifolia (assembly GCF_013358625.1). NCBI lineage: Eukaryota > Viridiplantae > Streptophyta > Magnoliopsida > Proteales > Proteaceae > Macadamia > Macadamia integrifolia. The sequence continues at coordinate 30,720,714 of NC_056558.1, forward strand.
TGTTTGTTCCGTTTGATCATATAGGACTCAGCAAAGATTCTCCTTATTCCAGGCCAGGTGGCTGGGAGATACTTGGCCTCGTGCCAACCCTGCCCTAATGGGATCAAAATCCTCTGTTTTTCTCATCCCTGTTTTTTCTTGTTTTGCTACCTGCAGAACACGACACGTGGACAACTTTAAGATCAACGGTCAAGGTTGCGTGAGGATTATTACATCTAGTGCGTTGGTCTTAAAATTGTCCACGTGTCGTGTTCTGCAGGTAGCAAAACAAGGAAAAACAGGGATGAGAAAAAACAAAGGATTATTTTCCACCCTAATGGGGGCAATAAGGTACCAAAACTATCAATTGTAGTGGCAGAGGAGATGAGAACTTTGGCGTTTTGGACTTTTAAGGACTCCATGCGCTTTTGCCGTCTAGCCAATGTGGATGCAGAGATTCACAGCACTCTTTCATTCAAAAAGCTTAGAATTAATTAAAGAAACGATCATAAATCAATATATGATCAACCTCTATTTATATGTCCTCATGTGGGCCAATGTAGTCCACTTATCTCATTCGACCGTCCACATTAATCGGTGGCTCTTCAAAGTTCCAATCGGATGGTTAGGGACTATTAGGGCAGGAAGGGATCCCTTGCTTCCTAAGCCTATTAGATTATAGAAAAAATGGAGAACCCAGACAAGGAGTTCCCCTCTCTCTCTCTCTCTCTCTCTCTCTCTCTCTCTCACACACACACACATATAGTCTGATATGACAGATTGAGTGACGTTTCAATAGGGTCGAGAGGAGAAGTTTTTGTTGTTGATCATGAAGATTATTAACAGAGAGAGATGACACACTAGTGTTACCAACTTTACCACTTCCCCTTGCATATATATAAGTACAATTCAATTCAATACAATAGTGAACAAAAGGAATATATACATATCACTCTCAGCTCTCAACCCTCAACTTCCCTCCCTCTCCCTCTCCCTCTCCCTCTGCTGTTCCATGGTTCCATGGTTCCACACTTGGTCTGTTGTTGGTTGAGGACCTGAGGTGCCGTAGCTCTCTCTCTCTCTACTCCGTTTTCTCCTCCATTGGAGATCTATTCCCCATAAGTGGATAAGGCCCTAGGTCTTAATCTTCCTCAATCAATTGAGGAATTCCCTATTCCTCAGCCTTATCTCTCTATCTCTATCTCTTTCTGAATCTAAGATAAGTGAGAAGTGCCTCATTAAACTCCGCCCTAATCTCATAGATAGAAATAGTACTACTCCTTATGACTACTGGTTTTTTTTTGTAGAGAGAACCAACTTTTCTTCCTTTTTCAATTCTGAAACTACCCAAGTAACAAAAATCAGTTATTTTAACTGTTTCCCTCTTTCCTTCTTTCCGGGTTGGTTGGTTGCACACTTGCACCATTCATAAAAACATCTGTTCATGGACTCTTGGAGAGAAATAGGAGGCAAAATGGTTCATGATCAGTTGGAAAACAAGATGGATAGAGGAAGTGCACCAAGGCGTGTTTGGGTTCCTGGTCCGGTCATTGTAGGTGCAGGTCCATCTGGTCTAGCCACAGCTGCTTGTCTCAAGGAGGGAGGAGTTCCAAGCTTGATCCTGGAAAGGGCTAATTGCATAGCTTCTCTTTGGCAGCTCAAGACTTACGATCGCCTTCGTCTCCATCTCCCTAAGCAATTCTGCGAGCTTCCTCTCATGCCATTTCCTGCCGGTTTCCCTACTTATCCCACAAAGCAACAGTTTATGGAGTATTTAGAATCTTATGCCAAGGTGTTTGATATAAGTCCTGCTTTCAACCAAACTGTGAAGAGTGCAAAGTACGATCATAGCCTTGGACTTTGGAAAGTGATGACTATTGGTTTGAAGGAAGAGACTGAGTATGTTTGCCGGTGGTTGGTGGTGGCTACCGGAGAGAATGCAGAGGAAGTGTTACCGGAAATTGAAGGGATCCATGATTTTAAAGGTTCCAAAGTACACACCAGTCAATATAAAAACGGCCAAAACTTTGATAGCAAGAAAGTGCTGGTGGTGGGTTGTGGCAATTCAGGGATGGAAGTCTGTTTGGACCTCTGCAACCATAATGCTCGCCCATCACTTGTTGTCAGAGACACAGTAAGTATTTACACCGACTTTTAGCTTGTGCTCTCTTTTATGATTCCATATCGGTCATATGGCAGGTTGATTTTATTATAGGTTTATGTGATCTTAATTTTCCTTGTTGATTTATGAGATTGATTTCTTTCAAATTTTATTATTCTAAAAACCCTAGATAGGTTTGAAAGAGATGAACATATTACAGTTGGGAATTTTCGACTTTTCTTCAAGAACCCTAAAAATATAAGTAAAACTCAAGCGGGAAATTTTGACTTTCCATAAATTCCTAAACATATCCAACTGAAAAGACAGTAAGGTTTCATTCCGAATCTTGAGGAATCTTGAGGATTGTAACCACTTGATTTCTAAGTCAGTAGTAAGCGGCAGCACTGGATGTAGAGTTCCAAGATAAAAATAAAAAAAATTGTTCTATACGCTTTCTTGGGATTCGTCCGCATGCGCAATTAGAGTTTCGATATCATATGCACTGAAACTCTGAATGCCATTTTTTTTTTTCAAAAGCTTCCTTCTTCGCTGCAGAGAAGAAGCATAAGTAGCAGTAATGGAGGGAGAGGCTTGGGGGCTCACTGGTTTCAGCCCCTCTCTCTCTCTCTCTCTATCTCTCTCGTATTGTCCCATGATAACCCATTATCTTTATTGGTCAATGGGTGATGAAATTATTATTATTATTATTATTATTATTATTATTATTATTATTATTTTCTCTTTTTTGTTTCTTCTTCTAAGGATCTCTTTTTGGGGATTGCAGGTGCACGTCTTGCCAAGAGAGATGCTAGGGAGATCAACTTTCGGGCTGTCCATGTGGTTGCTCAAGTGGTTTCCCATGCGCCTTGTGGATCGATTCTTACTCCTCGTCTCTCGCCTTATGCTGGGGGATACTTCACGACTAGGTCTATGCCGCCCACCTCTTGGCCCTCTAGAGCTCAAGAGCATGTCTGGCAAGACTCCCGTCTTGGATGCAGGCACTCTCGCCAAGATCCAATCCGGCCAAATAAAGGTTTGTTTGAGTCTCTTCTCAACATCTAATTCTAGATACTCATAGGTACTAAATACCTATAAGTCTCTACATCGGGTTATTCACATAATCACATCTGATAAAGAATTATTATGTGTGGAACCAATAACTTGGACTAAAGAGTAAACTAAATGTCACTATGTGTCAATGAATGGGTGCAGGTTTGTAGGGGCATAAAGAGACTAACAGATCATGCAGTGGAGTTTGTTGATGGAAAGGTTGAGAATTTCGACGCCATTATCTTTGCAACTGGTTACAAAAGCAACGTACCTTCTTGGTTAAAGGTATACCTACCCACCTCACTCTTTCTCTCTTGGATTAGATTCTTATGGCTTTAAAAAAACAGGGGGGTAATCAAGTGATGGGTTGATTGAATTCTGAAAATTTGAGTAAAACTTGGTGTGGACACAGGAGAGAGATTTGTTTTCAGAGGAAGATGGGTATCCTAGGAAGCCATTCCCAAATGGGTGGAAAGGGGAGTGTGGGCTTTATGCAGTGGGGTTCACAAAGCGTGGGTTGCTAGGTGCTTCTATGGATGCCAGGAGGATAGCCCAAGATATAGAGCGCTGCTGGAAAGCTGAGTCCAAACATCTCACTGCCGTGGCTTCTCCTCGTCGACCACCACCACCGCCACCACCGACTCCACTACTGTCATGATTTGATGAGTACTCCTTTTCTTTCTCTCTTTTTTCAGAGCTGATCTGATCCTTTCTCTCCCTTTTAAGGGAAGGGGTATCAATCTCAGACTCTCAAATGGTGGTGCCAGCCAGCCCTTCCAATTTTCAAAAGATGGAAAGGAAAGGAACGAAGAAAGGTGGTGGTACCACAGAAGCAGCTCCTCCCTTTGGGGAAAAAAGAGAGAGCAAATTGGTTCATATAAAGCTCATCAAGGATTGCTTGGATCCTTGCTATGATTCTCATCAACAATGCTCTCAACTACCCCAGGCTGCCAAAGGGTGAAAAAAGTAAGCATGGATCATCTCTCCACGTGGTGACCTCCCTACATCAATTTGGAAAAAATTTCGCTACTGCCCGAGTTGGAGCCAAGGAAATGGAATCCTACGGGCAAGTTTGAAAATATCCACCCAGGGTGAATTTTTCCACTCCTATCCCTGAGATTCCATTCCCTTGACTCGTACCGGGGTTGTAGCCAAGTGACTCAACCAAGCAGCAGCCAAGTTTGGTTTGATGAGATTCATCATGGATGGGGTGTAAGGCTATAAGTTTGGTGCATTAAATGCTTTGACTCATGATCTGAATAGCACGGTACAATCCGTTTGAAGAGGGTAACTCTTCTCCCCAAATGAGGAGCTGATCCGGACTTGAAAAAGCCTTAGCAAAGGAGGATTTGAGAAAATGGAAGCAGCTGATTTGTTGTTGTAACCTATTGGTGGGGGCTTCTTAATATAATAAATTGTACATCTTGTATATTGTCAATATTTCTCTCATTAGGGTCCATTTTTCTTTGGGTATTAGATTCTTGAACTACATTATTAGATATTAGTAGAGTGTTTTTTTGGGTGGGGGGAGGGGGAGGGGGAGGGGGGAGGGAATGGGGTTGAGTTTATTTTTGCCTAGGATGAGAGTAAAGAAAATTGATTGCTTTGTTTTGGTCTTATTACAGTGTTTCTTAACCTTTTATTATTGATTCTCCATTGAATAGATTAACCATCCTACCTCTTTTCTCCTCTCTTTTTTCTCTTACAAAAAACTTGAGTGGCTGTGTGATACTCGAGAGATTGTACCATGAAAGCTTAATTTGCGGTGGTGAAATTTAAGGAATATGGGATATTTTAATTGTGGACACAATGCTTCCATGAATGGAAAGGCACTTCCCACAATGAATTAAGCTGCTATACAAGATCAAGTAAAATAAAATAGGTGGAGATATAATGGCAACTAAAGTTTTGGATTTAATTATGAAAGGTTCAATTGAATAATGTTGATGTCATTGGTTTTATTGGTTTTTTCTCTTATCCACTAACAAAGTGGAGTTGACTCGGTTCAGTTATTTCATTTTTTTTTAATGTTCTCCTTCGCCCCCCTTCCCTTTTTCTATTCTATGGGTAATTTTTGGATCATCACTTTTTTTCCTCAATGACTTGTGTTCAAGGGAATTATATATATATAATGTATATTGGTTATAAAAGTTTCATTGATAAAAATGTGCAGTACATATGATTTAATTTTCAAATACAAAAGTCAAGAAGTCATAGAGTGAAAATATGTCAGACAGTCGTACACGTCAAAGATTATGCCCTCTTTGCAAGGGAGTCAACCAAGTTGTTTTTCTCTCTTGGAATAAAGTCGAAATTACATGATTCTAAATTGGAGGCTAAATAAGATATATCTTGAATAATAGGAATCATTGTAATTGGTGGGTAAATATACTCACCTTTAAGGAAGGAGATGAGGACTTTTTTCTTTATCATATTCAATCATAAGATGGTCCGAACCATCCTCTATAGTTTGAAGGAGATCTAAACGAATTGCCATTGCTTCACCCATTATCACTGATAAGAAACTTAATTAGTTCTGAGGCCAAATGAGATTACCTCCCTCTATGGTCACGAAAAATGAATCAAATACCTCCCTTTGTGCTCTTTAATTGGAGGAATGCATCATAGTTAAGCTTAAGAAATCTTCTTGCTGCTGATTGCAATAACCACCAAGCCTGATATTATGGCAATTGAGCCATCGTGAGGCTATTTGGTGGAGGCCCACAGGCCTCTAGAAACTCTTTGAAGGCTCATTGTGCTCGTTGAATGACAAAAACAGGGGTCCTCATATGTCTTTTGAAGACAAAACCATTTAGAGCATGTGGCATATGAAGTTGCATGCATACAGAGTTCCTACAAAAAAAAAAAAAAAAAAAAGAAGTTGCATAGAGAGAGTGTTTCACTATATGTTTTCTTTCCATAAAGCCTCAAGGCCGACCTGTTTTGAACCCAAAGTTGTAAACTAGGAGTACTAGAAGATAGGGCAATACAAGTAACAAGCTTCCAAACCAAACTGCCCTTGCAAAGAGCCAAGCAAGGAAGTCATCTTTTGTACGAATTCTAGATAATTTATATTTGAGAAAAAGGTCTCCACACACCCTAACATATTCTATGTATTTGCCACGTGTGAAAGAATGATATGGCAACTCTAACTATTGGTTATTTAGCACATAATGTGCATTGTTGACTTATCAAATACTCATTAAAGTCAAATATATCCTTTCATATATTGCCATACCTTATCATGTATTATATACAAATACATATACATATACATATATATATATATATATATATATATAATGAATGTCTAAATGACACCTATATTAGTGTATTTAGAACTTGACATCGTTATTTAATTACCTTTTGTCTTATTTTCAAAATTATTTAATACAGTTTTTTCAATGACATTAAATCTATCATTTTAAAATGAAAATATATTAAAAGAATTCAAAATATTTTAATTTAAAAATTTTTTTTTACTCGTATAGTAAATAACTTCTATGAATAAAACAAAAAGGTAAAAAGTAGAGAGAGAGAGAGAGAGAGAGAGAGATGGTGTGCATGTGTAGGAACACATAGATGAGTAGTGACAATAAAGGGCATAAGAGAGGATGGCTGGAGTTGTAAGACATGTAAGTGGTGGGATTTATTCCGACCGAACAGGGTTGAAGAAAACAAGCACATACTTATCGCATCTTTGGTTTTGAAAATAAAGACACGACGACTCCTAGATAGAAATATGAGAGAGAGAGAGAGAGAGAGAGAGAGAATGTGTTATCAACATCAAAGGGTTTCTTCCATCTGAAATCTCTTTCTAAGGCAAGCAAAAATGGGGCCACCAATAATTGTTTCGGCCCATTGAGATCACTGGCGGCCATTCCAATTGGTCCCCGCTGTACTTTAGTCACTATTGTTGACAGCCTTCTTTTCTCACACTAATATTTTCTCTCATTCTTTTCCTCTTGGGAATCAAACTTAAAGAAGATATACAAGAAGACTTTCATAAATATATATATATATATATATATATTTATACACAACAAGACCGCTCTATTAGCATCATGGTTTTAGTGTACGTACGGTATCAGATTAGGTATTCGCCATCCCCAAATTCGATATGGTATTGGAATGGGATCAATCATATCGAAAAGAAATACCCCTGATTTTCTTAAGAAAATGATTTTTTGACATTTTTACCCCTAGTTCATACCGTTCAACCAATATGGTATCAGCCAAGTATCGAGATCGAAAACCTACCAAACCGATATGGATCACCTGAAATGATCGGTCCGATACCAATACTTAGAATCATGGTCCTCATCCCCCAAGTTTTCATGTTTCTCATTGTTTTTCTCTATTTCTTCTTTGCTTATCCTTTAGGGCTGATTTGGAATCATTTGATTTCAATTTTGGATTGATTTCAAGAAATAGTCAATAAATAAAATGATAAATAAATTAAAATTATTTAAGTTGTATCAATTTAGAATATTTTTAAAATAAAAAATCCGTTTGCTAGTTCAATTTTTGAAAATAGATTTTCTATAATTCTTTGGGAGAGGATGCTGGTGGTGGAAATTGTGGTGACAGTTATTGTTATGCCCATTAAATTAAATGTTTATTCATTAAAAAGCAAGAATAAATGCAATTTCAATTTCAAAATTAAAATATCGAATGATGTTACATGGAGGTGGGGGCATGGTGATGATGAGACCATTAGAAGAGAAAGAAAAAGAATAATATTTTATTTTAACATAAATTACTAGTAAAATAAAATTCTAACATTGATTTTCTTTTTTCATTGCTTTTTCAGCAAGGTTAGGGAATTTGTGGTGAACGGTAAGTGGTCTTTTCCATTAAAAAAGAGACTTTTTACCAAAAAAAGTGTCGATTTTTTGAAAGAGATTTTTTAGGCTATTTCTCTCGTGCGCTGCCTTTATCAAACTCTAATGATTGGAAAGTTTGGTCTCCATCTCAATCAGGTTTACTCTGTTAAATCTTCCTGTGAGGAGATTAGTAACAAGCAACCTCTTGTTCCTTGGAAGTCCTTGATTTAGTATAAAAGGCTCACTCGTAAACTCTCTCTTTTTGGCTGGAGTATGATTCATAGTTACCTTGAAGAAGAATTCCATTTGTCTAATGTTGCAATTTGTGCCTCAATGCAATGGTAAGCAGCTAACTTATTTTTCTGGATTAGCCCTTTCTCTTTCAGGATTTGGAAGGAATTTCTTGGTCTATTTATTTTGCGTTGATCTGAGTTTTCTACATTCTAAGAACTCTTCTTCTGAAATATAAGGGAATAGTGAAGTTGGCAAGGGACCTTTGCCTCAAGAAGCATGTGGTTTTGAGTTTGAATCCTCTTGCCTCTTTAGGGTCACTCACACGGGGTGTTTAGTGCTCTTCACTGTTTTTAGTGAAACTTGAATGATTCTCATTCAATCTCAGGATGACCTGGACCATGTATTTGTAGGGTCAGTATGGGCCTGCTAGTCTAGTCAAACTGAAGGTATCTTGGAGAATAACACATTGTTATAGAGAGGTTAACTCTTTCGCCAATGTATTTGTTAAAAAGGCAGCCAAATCAAGAATCTCTTCTTCTTGGAATCATCCCCCGTCTTTTGTGTTACATGAAATCGAATGGGATGCCATGAATAGACCTAGATATCGGTTTAATTGATTTCAAAGTGAAATTTGTTTAGTTGGTTCTCTTTTCTATTGATGGCAATGTTGAAGGTGGATTAAAGAGCAATCATTTGTTTTTGTATTGTACTGCTAGGAATTCTTGGACGTTAATCTTGTATTCTATTTTTATATTTTTATAAACCTGTTGACAGTGAGAGAAAAAAATGTGTAACCAAAAAACAAAATTTTGAAACAGCTCCTACCATTTCAGTATTTCAGATTAAATTGATTTTAATTTTTCATAAATAAGGTGTAAAGAATCATACAAACCACTCCAATTTCAATTTATGACCCCATGAAAGTAACATAGAAATTATAGGAAACAATTGCTTATTCATTTAATTATTTATTTTTTAGAAAAATCAGTTCTTAGTTACAAGCAATGAACTAATCCCGAGCTCATCAAATAGCCAACAAGAAACCCAATAAGGGTTATAAATCCCGAACCAGTATGGTTTTTGTGACTGCTGCCATTTCCTTTAGCTATATGTTGTGGTTTTGAACCTTACCAAAAAAAAAATGTTGTGGTTTTGAACCATTCAAAGGGGTGGATGGAACTAGAGCTTTTATTCCAAGTGGTCCAACAATTTGTAATCCTAACCATCTGATTCATATGCCTTCCTCTGGACCATTTTTCCCCGGGCTCTAATTATAGTGGTACAAGTCGGATGACCAAGGTAATCTCTCTCTCTCTCTCTCTCTCTCTCTCTCTTTTTCTCTCTCTATATATATGCTAATAGTATACTCAAATTCGTGTCTATCTCTCTTTCTCTTCCCTTTAAAAAAATCCCACATGCTTCTTTCATCTCAACCAGATCTCCTATTGGTTAAACCTTAACTTCTGTAAAATCAGCGACAGTCTACTTAACCTCCTCATATCCATGAAATGATTCTCTTTAATGATAATTAATAATCAATCAATTGCACCATAACAAAACATGGGTCAAATGAGATGACTCAACAATCCAAAATTTGCTCAATCTTTTTGACTTGGGAGTTGGGAGATATCTCCTTGGTGGGACCAGTGCTTCTGATGCTGATTTGATCTTCATGTGTCAACTATATCACAATAGAATCACAGCTAGCAGAAAAATTGGTTGGGGGAAGATTGGGGAGAGAGAGACAGAGAGGTAACCTTACCATCATATCATATACATATGTTGTCATACATTGCTGTTTGCCAATGTCTTTCTCTATCTATATATGAATGCATTGAAAGATATCTTTCCTATCATATGTTTTTTTTTTGGTTAAACCTTTTTCTATCATACGTTGATGTTACCTATATATCCCTAGTTGTCCACCTCATAATGTGGGCAATAGGTAGAGTCATCTTCTACTAAAAATAAAATAAAAAAATGAGTCATCTCCATCCTGCAGTATGAAATAGGCACATGAGCATAATGCACATATCTTCCGTAGACTTCCAATGAAATATATGTATTTAGGTTTTAGGTTTGTGAATTTGATTCAGTCTTGTATCTATCAAATCATTATACATTTTTTCTTAAGTTCATAATTAATTTAGTTTTTTTTAGTCTGAGGAAGCGTGTGGTCCTGGATTCCACTCTTTTTACCTTTTTCATAGGGTAATTCATAAGGGGTCTTTCATGCTCTTCGTTGTTTTCAATGAAAATTGAATAATTCTAATTTAACCTCAGTATGACTCGATCCATATGATTGTAAAGTCGATATAAACCCACGAGAGTAATTAGGCTAAATACATACCCGTCATTAGAAAAAAAAAAAAGTACTCAACCCAGTTGAAACGTGATACATACAATTAGATTTTTGGCTAACTTAGATTATCTAACAACAATTGGTGCCTTGCAAGTGCGTAAGATGATTTGCAAAACAATGGTTCCTTGGATAGTCAAGTCTCTATCATGATCTTGACTAGTGGCAACTTCAAAGGTTACAATTGTGTCAGTCCACTCATATTTTGGCTTCAAGTGTTCTATGCTTGGGTAAATCCATCAGTGGCACGTGATGACACTCAGTTGGCATCATCAAGAGCACCTCAGTAAGTCCACCCTAGTGGCATAATGATTTATGAAGCTTCCATCGCCAAGACCAATTGAAGTGATCACTCATCAAAGACTTCATCAAATGGCAATCATTACTTGTCTTAGGAATTTGTATTTTGTAATTTGTAATCTCCTATAATCTTAAGCATGCATTTATGAGGTGATTCTCAATAGTAGGAAATTATTGATTCAGACAAATCAAGGTACACGTGTTACCTCCCAATGATTGATTGCATTATACATATCACAATCTATCAGAACTAGCATGGTATCTAATTTTGTCACCATATTTTTAAATTAGCGCACCATCGGAATGCCAATTATCAAGCCAAAACAAATGTTAGAACCATCACAATGGAATCCTGAATATGAACATAGATAAGATGTCAATATTCTTAAGGATCTTCTTCTAAGACTATGAAACATCCATAAGAATTGAAGCAATCCAAATAGAATCATACTTGAGATATCTGTAGTATTGAAGAATCAAGGTACATTTAGACTCGAAGTGCAATTCAATATATCACTAACCAGTCCTAAGCTCTATGGAAAATCTGGTGGCACTTATGTCAAATTGAGTAACTCATCCTCTTTTTTGGAAATATAGTTTGATTTTGTCCACAAAGACGAGAACTGGCCTGTTGACCTTTTGCCAAAGATGCTTTCCTTCCCTTTCGAGCAAGTTTTGTATGTCACTGAGTTTTGTACTACAAGATCTCAGTAAGGCTATTGCTAGAGATGCATCGGGTTCAGTGTTTATAAGAATGTAACTCTATTGTATATCTATTTATTCTTTTTTATTATTAATATAAGGGTAATTTACAACATCACCCCCTGGAGAATGCCAGTATTATAGGGACACCCCTTCTAGCAAATTAGACTTGGACCCCCTACCGTCAGTCACTGTTAAGAAATATACCGTATATGCTGATGTCAGTAATAATATTTTATTTTAAATACCAAAATTCCCTTATTAAATATGAAGTGCCTAAAAAACCCTTGTAATAAGTTACTGTTTCTTTCACCCAAATCTATCGATTTGATCCCCATTCCACCGGCAATCGTTCAAAGGGGCGGCAACGGATAACGACGGACGTCGATCCCATTATGTCAGCCCTATTTGAGAACCCTTTCCCCATTTCATTTTTATCAAACTACAATCCTACAAACTAAGGACTGAATTAAGGTCATCGACATCCTAGTTACGGTTTTGCTGAAGAAAGTAGCCAAAGAGCCAGTTGAATTTCTTGTTTTTCCCCTTTATGCCTGATGACAAAGTAGTAGCAATGACAATAGGTATACTTCCTCCCTCTTCCTCCATTTCCTCCTCTTCTGCATCTGCAGTGATGTCGATGCTACTGCTGCAATCTTATTCTGCAGTGGCCGCTACTTTATTCTTCTTACCCCTCCTTCTCTTCCATCCTCTTTTCCTCTAGGTCTTCTTACCCCCACCAAATAGTGGCTGCTGCTACAATATTCTTTTGTGATGTCAATGTTTGTAGGAGGAAAATCAACGTGTTAAAAGAAAATTTGAAACAGGGAGAAGGAGCCCATCTCCAAGAATAAAAGAAAATTTGAAACAGGGAGCAGGAGCCCATCTCCAAGAATCCAAAATAACCATTAACGTGCTAAAAAGAAAATCTCTAAAATCAACTTTGGAGAAGGGCTGGTAGGGGTAGGGAGCAAGAGCCCATCTCCTCAGCTGGAGTTAACTGTTGTGCTAGTGGTGGCAGCGCCGGCGTTGTTTTGGTATCGTTTCGATAGGAACAAGGGGAGACCAGAGAAGCCGCATAATGCAAGGTCATATCACTTTGAGAATCCTTGGTTTGGAGATCCAGATCACACACGGTTCTTTTCCTCACCCTTTTCTCATTCCAGTGGTGGTGATGACGGTTGTTGCAAATGTTGGGATGGGAAGGGGGACTTGAAGTGATGTTCCTATCGTCGAAGCTGGGCGTGCTGCATAATCGACCGCTGCCACTGCTGAGTAGAATGCAACCGGCCATGTAGAGATAAGATGACGGCAATGACGTCAGTGACGAAGGCCGATGAAGGTAAGCACCCAAATGTCTCTCTTCTCCCCCTAAGTACCCAAATGTCTCTCTTCTCCCCCTTTGGAAAAGACCCACTTGCCCTCTTGTCTCCAAGTCCTAAGTGTATGCACCAATTGGTTCAAAGTAAGGTGGCCTTTTTTGTTCTTATACTTGATAGTTTAGTCACTCACAACGTACAGCTCTAATGCCATGTTAAGACTTCCATCTATCTTAAAACCAATTTGTAGACACCAAATTTTGTCACCCCTTGTTAATGATGAATTATGGGCAATGATGAAATATGTACTCCCCCTTTCACAAAGAAATTGAATTTTCAGCACAAGTCCAGACTATCCTTGCTAATCCCAGTTATCCCAACCTAAATTCGTTATGCAAGAACTTGTGGAGTACAATTGAATGTAAGACCGGTCAGAAGTTCAACCAAATATTGTTAAATGATGCGGGGAGCGTGACCAAAAGTGGTTATTAATACCTTTTTCCAGAATACGACAATCGAACCTATCATATGCTCAATTCCCGTATCATTGGAGAGAATTCGAAAATACGGTCCTATTGATATCTTGCACAAAAAGAATGGATACCCAGATGTTTAATAGTTCATACCTAAACTTTGAACCCATGAAACCAGAACAAACACGAACTAGACCAAACCCGAACCAAACCAAACTTACCTGCCTTCCCTTAGCTAATAGGTATCAACTGTCTAAGTCTTCAGTCGCCCAAGCTGCTAGGTTACTGCCCACCCAAGGCCTTCCATGGAGCTTAGTCCTCTTAATAAAATGCTTTCACTTTATGCTCCCACGAATCCTTTAAGGGTGGTTACACTTACCATCTCCATGTAAGGGTCTTTTCATGGATGCCTTGGGTTTTTCTATAAATAGGTGACCAAGGTCACCATCTATAAAGGCTACAAAATTCTGAGAGAAAGAAATCTCTATTTCAAAAATCCCCTACCAAAGAGAGGGAGAGAGAGAATGCAAAAGTCTTAAATTCCAGAGCGAATCGTCCAAAGCTTGCTGACATTGATGTCCAAGTAAGGAACTCTTGCTCTAGTTTTGGAAGCCTGTGTCATCCACTTCAGGTTAGTGTGGGAGCACTACATAAATTTTTTGTGATTAAGTTCAATTTTTTTTTACAGTATGGAAGTACTGCTTAAATATTTGTATACCTGTCTATTTTTATGATCACAGAAGCCCTGCCCGTATTCTCGTAGTTGATTCCTGTTCTAGGAATATAGCGCTACCCAAATTCCCAAAACCTGATTCATGTTATAGGAATGTAGCGTAGAGGCCCTACCCGTATTCCCACATCTGATTCCTATTCTAGGAATATAGCATGGAAGTCCTATCCGCATTCCCACAACTTATTCTTATTCCAGGGATATAGTGCGGAAGCGCTGTCCAAATTTCCAAAACCAAAATCCATTTCTAAACAATAGCACGGAAGTCCTGTCTGGTTTCTTGCCCAAGTGCTGGAAAGTTTTTAATTTCTCCAAGAAAATGAGAAGAAAGTCAAATCTTTGCCCCTGAGTCTGGGAGAATTACTGGAAATTTAATACTTTTCATCAATTGTTATCATGTAAACCTTAGATCGTAATTTCATTTGTGTACATGATACATACCCCATCTCCGCATGCATTATTTTATGTGTTCACCGCATAAAATAATGACTTCTTCTTATTATTTCATGCATTACTTTATGCATTTGTATATTAAATGATAGTCTACTTTTTTTTTCTTCTAAAGGTTCTGGAGATATCATTAAAAATCGAAGACAAAAACAAGGTACATCTGAAAAGAGATGAATGGAAGTTCCCCACCTTCTTTTCACTAAAAGGTCGATCGTATTAAGAATAAAAAAAATGGAATACAAGAAGAATATGAAACAAACCAAACAAATAACAAATGGCTCACAAGCCTAACCCCCACCTTCGGTATTGCCATCAACAAGGGAGAGACCAGAGAGCACAAAAACCAAAAACCAGCTGGGCTAAACAAAATGAAATCTTGGTCTACCTTGGGTTTCTACTTGAAGATCGTCTTGCATCCTATTTTTCCAAGTTCCCCACCTTCGGCATTGGCATCAACAGGGAAAAATCAAACATTAAAAATAAAATCTGAAACGAGGCTTGGTCACTGCATCGTGCATCATCTCATCCCTGATATAAGAAGGGAACAACATAACATTTCTTGAGTAGTTATTTATGGCAGCATGCTTTGCGAGGAAATCAGTGATGACATTTCCATCCCTGAAGTAGTGGGTGATTTTCCACTCAATAGTGGATAGGAAATGAACAATGCCTATCCATTCTTGCATCACGAACCAAGGAATGCTATTTCCCTGAACTGCCATCACCACAACTTCTGAATCTGACTCTATCCAAAGTTTCTAGAAAGCTAGCAATTTAGCTCTGTATAAACCTTCCATCAAACCACAGAACTCAGCATAATAATTATTTTGAATTCCCAGGGAAATGGAGAAGGCTTCAATGGATCGACCAAGGTTTCCCTGAACAAGCCCCCTACACCAGCTCTACCAGGATAACCCAATGAGCACCCATCAACGTTGAGTTTAACCCATCCAACAGGCGGTTTACACTATAAAATTTCCAGGTAAGATTGCGGTTTCTTGGGAACACCTTGAATACCGAGATTCCTACAAATAAAGAGGTCTAAGAGATGGTTCACTACTCCCTGTAAGTCAAGAGTGGACTCCCAAGGTCTCCCTTGATCATGTTGAAGATAAAGCAAGGGTCTTTTGGTCTCGTCTGGAATCGTCTAGAGTTCCTTTCTCTCCAAATGTGGTCAGAGGTAAAAATGAAGCCAGCTAACCATGGATCCCTCACAGAGATCACTCTGCATTTTCTAATCCAAAAAGTAAAGTCAAGAAAACTTGAATGATTATGTATAGTCAAATTAAAACAAGAAAGGAACCTATTCCATACTTCCCTCAAGAACCTCCATTCTAAAAAGAGGTGTTGCACCGTTTCCTCATCCATCAGACAAAGAGAGCATTGGGAAGGGAGGGGGATGCTCTTGGCTTTGATCTGATCATCATGGGTAGCTTTCCATTCATAAGCCTCCAAGCAAACATTTTTTGTCTTGGTTGTAGCTTGAATTCACAAATCATTGAAAACCAAGGGACTTTTGGGTTTCTTCGAGGAATATCCTCCCAAGCAGAAAAAGTGGAGAAAATCCCCAAAGGAGTGCACTTCCAAAAGCAATGGTCTTCAACAGAGGACAAGGGAAGGGGGATTTTTTGAATCATATTGAAAATATTTTTCAAAAAAGTAAAAGATACCTTAGGAAGGTTCCACTGATTTTCTTAGATGACGTCAGCAACCTTAAGCTTTGCTTCAAAGAAAGCCTCTTCTCCCATGTTTAGGTGGTCCATTATAGAAAGGTCTCCAATCCAGTATCCTTCAAAAAATGTATTTTTGTGCCATTGCCTACAATCCACCTTTCTTTGCTAGAAATAAACTTCCAAACTCTTCTAATGCCTGATCCAATGGAGGAAGAAGTGTATGATTTTTTGAAAGTGCAATTAGACCCCAAATGCCTAGCTTTGAAGAAAGAACTCAGACTTCAGGAGCCATGTTTGATATTCCAACCTTGTTTAGATAACAAAGTAGTGTTGACATCCCTTAGCCGACGGATTCCAAGGCCTCCCTCTCCCTTTGGTTTACAAACATGATCCCCTTTGACAGTGATATCTAGCCTTTGAAAAGTCCGAGTCACCAGTCCAAATGAAATTTCTCATCCACTTTTCTAATAAAGTAATCATGGATGAGGGCCACCAATACATTGACATGCTGTGAGAAGGCATACCTGAGATCACAGATTGGACCAACTACACCCTATCTGCCATAGATAAGAGTTTGCCCTTCCTGCCTGTGAGGCGACTCTTGATTTTGTCCTTGACATCTAGCAAAGAATGCTGATGGACTCTTCCTTTGAAAATATCTACCCCGAGATATTTTGTGGGGAAGTTACAAATGGGAATACCCAAGGCATCTGCAATGGTTTGCTTTCTAGAAGATTGAATCCTACTCAGGAAAAGCTTACTCTTTTCCAATTTGATTTTTTCACAAGAGAAATCCTGATATAAATGATAGTCTATTTCAGCATTCCATGTGTTATCATATGTGTTCCTCACATAAGATAACAATCATAATCATCATTTCATGAGGCATCGCACATATATGTAAATAAATTAGTTGCATTTTCTATCATTTTATGCAACTTATCATTTTGCGTGATTTCAATAAAGATTATGTATTATTCCATGTGATGTCTTAATGGTTTTTGCAATCATGTAATAGTATACATGTGTTACATTATCTCATGTGATAAAGCTTCCATGCTAGCTTAGGCCGTTAAAATTCTCAGGGGAGAATATTCAAAATCCAAGCATCTAATAGAAAGACCGAAAATTCCAGGCGAGGTGGATGCCTGACACCTTCCCACACTCATAACTTGACACTAACACCTATCCCTGGAATAGACCAAAATATGAAGTCAAATTTTGGGGTTCCATCCTTTCATAAGAATCCAACCCCTTACTTGAGCTCGATCCCTCAATCAGAATTGGGCTTCACAATAGGGTTTTAGGCCTTGAATCCTAAATGACGACTCCAAAAATCATGCTTTCCTCATCCTTTGTAGTCGCCAGACATATTTAGAGACGTCACCTTGCAAGGCAGATAAGTGAGAGGAAATAAGAGGGAAAAAGACAATAGGAAATATTTCACAGAAATCCTAATGGGAATGAAGGACAAAAAAGGGAGGGTTAATCTCTCTCTCTCTCTCTTTCTCTCTCTCTCTCTCTCTCCCCATCCGATCCTATCCGTCCCGCTTACACAATTGGTTCAAAGTGAGGTAGCCTTTTGTGACTCTTATACTTGATAGTTGAGTCATTCACAACCAATGTGAGATTGCGTCATTAATATGTGTTGCTGCCAAAAACCCCATATGAGTTGATCCTACACAAGCACAGACGGCGGAGGCCCGGAGCTTTGTCCGGGGTTAGTCCTCCGACGCTCAAGTTAGGGTTGGTCGCACAGTTTTCAGTATGGGAGTAATGGTGTGGGTATCGATGCTTACCTTCTTCCTTCTTCTCGTGCCCTCTTATATGGTTCCTCGGGTCTAGGGTTTTCTCTTGCCTTCCCCTTGTCCTTCTCGGGTCCACCTTCCTCCCTTTCCGAGTCCCGGTCGAATATGTCCGTCCTTCTTGTGGGGAATATTCCCTTCATGCAAGCGACATGATAGAGCGTGATAGTCTTTGTACTCCCTATCTGGTGGGCGACACGTGTCCCAGTGGGCGACACATGTCCTCACCCTACTGAGCGATTGATTTGGCTGTATCAGGAGCCCCCTTACTCCCGCTAGGAGTCTCTTCCTATGGGAGTAATCAAATTTTTCGTAATTATAATTTTTTTCTTTTTTTTTTCCTGTCTTCGGCCTTATTCCTTTGGCTTTAGCCTTGCTTGCGACCGAGGCCTGCGGTCAGCCGGGGTAAAGACCTTCGGTCAGGTCCGTTCGACTTTGGCCTTGCTCCGAGCCCCCAGTCGAGAGGGGGACCTTCAGTCAGGTCTGTTCGGCTTTGGCCGAACTCCCAACCGAGAGGGGGACCTTCGGTCAAGTCCATTCGGTTTTGGCCGAACTCCCAATCCGGGGTGAGGACCTTCGGTCAAGTCTGTTAGGCTTTGGTCGAACTCCTAACCTGAGGTGGGGACCCTCGGTCAGGTCCGTTCGGCTTTGGCCAAACTCACAATCCGAGGTGAGGACTTTCGGTCAGGTCTGTTCGACTTTGGCTGAACTCCCAATCCAAGGTGAGGACCCTCGGTCAGGTCCGTTCGGCTTTGGCCGAACCCCCTACCGAGAGGGGGACCCTCGGTCAAGTCCGTTAGGCTTTGGCAGAACTCCCAACTGAGAGGGGGACCTTCGGTCAGGTCCACTCGGCTTTGGCCGAACTCCCAACTGAGAGGGGGACCCTCGGTCAGGTCCGTTCGGCTTTGGCCGAATTCCCAATCCGAGGTGAGGACCTTCGGTCAGGTCTGTTCGGCTTTGGCCGAACTCCCAACCCGAAGTGGGGACCCTCGGTCAGGTCTGTTCGGCTTTGGCCAAACTCCCAACCAAGAGGGGGACCCTCGGTCAAGTCTGTTCGGATTTGGTCAAAATCCCAATCCGAGGTGAGGACCTTCGGTCAGGTCCGTTCGGCTTTGGCCGAATCCCCAACCAAGAGGGGGACCCTCGGTCAGGTCCGTTCGGCTTTGGTCGAACTCCCAACCAAGAGGGGGACCTTCGGTCAGCTGCACTCGGCTTTGGCCGAACTCCCAACCGAGAGGGGGACCCTCAGTCAGGTCCGTTCGGCTTTGGTCGAACTCCCAATCTGAGGTGAGGACCTTCGGTCAGGTCTGTTCGGCTTTGATCGAACTCCCAACCTGAGGTGGGGACCCTTGATCAGGTCCATTCAACTTTGGTCGAACTCCCAACCGAGAGGGGGACCCTCAATTAGGTCTGTTCGGCTTTGGTTGAACTCCCAATCCGAGGTGAGGACCTTCGGTCAGGTTTGTTCAACTTTGGCCGAACTCCCAACCCGAGGTGGGGACCCTCGGTCAGGTCTGTTCGGCTTTGGTCGAACTCCCAACCGAGAGGGGGACCCTCGATCAGGTCTGTTCGGCTTTGGCCGAACTTCCAATCCGAGGTGAGGACCTTCGGTTAGGTCTGTTCGGCTTTGACCGAACTCCCAATCCGAGGTGGGGACCCTCGATCAGGTCCGTTCTGCTTTGGCCAAACCCCCAACCGAGAGGGGGACCCACGGTCAGGTCCGCTGGGCTTTGGCCGAACTCCCAACCGAGAGGGGGACCTTCGATCAGGTCCGTTCGGCTTTGATTGAATCCCCAACCGAGAGGGGGACCTTCGGTTAGGGTTGTAATCCGAGGTGGAGACCCTCGGTCAGGTCCATTCGGCTTTGGCTGAACTCCTAACCGAGAGGGGGACCCTCGATCAGGTCCGTTCGGCTTTGGCCAAACTCCTAACCGAGAGGGGGACCTTTGGTCAGGTCCGTTCGGGCACAAAACTCAAGGTTTCGTACTCTGACGTGGCGGCTCCATTAATGCTCGGGTAGTCATACCGTTTTCCTCCTCATCTATAAAGTGCAGGGGTCCATTTGTGGGGCACTTTTCTTTTTTCCTTCGGAGAGCTCACCTTCGATCTCGGTGTTCCTTTAGAAGAGCTCGCCCTCGTATCGATTTTCCTTAGTTTAGGGACACCCCAAAAGTAAGTTCATGTCTTGTTCGTCGGGCTACAGCCCATCGTCCTCCGAGAGGACGAAGTCAAATCGTAGGCATCAGAGTCCAAGGGAGGTCCGAGGGATGTCCTTGGATTCCACCGACTCCCCCTCTTCCCGCGACTCGTCATCCGCGACCTCGTCGTCTGGGTCCGAGGGTGGCTCAAACGGTGCTGGATTCAGGAAGAGGGTGCTCGATTCCCGAGCTCAGACCCTGGAGCCCTTAGAAGTGGAGGCTCTCAACATCGTATCCACGATGGACGAGCCAGAACTGGAGGAGTTGAGGGCTTCCTTCGGTGTCTCGGACGCTTTCGAGCTCCGGTTGCCCAGACCATCTGACCGAGTAAGCTATCGGAACTCCGAGGAGCTGTGCTTGTATAAGGTGGCGTTCAAGGCCAGCCTTCGGCTGCCCCTCCATCCCTTCTTCACCCGAGTGTTTCGGCACTATGGGGTATGTCCAACCCAGCTGACGCCGAACGGGTGGCGACAGGTGCTCAGCTTTGTCGTCTTTTTCACAAGGCACCAGAGGCCTCTCTCCCTCCCCCTCTTCATTAATTGCTTCCTCCTTCAGGCTTGCAAGGGGCTTTTGGGTTGGTACTACTTTTGCCCCTGGAAGGACCTTTGGCTTCTAAAGGGTTACCCGACATCAATCCACGGGTGGAAGGAGAAGTTTTTCTTCGTGAAGTCATCCGAGGGGGTGCCCTTCGGCACCATCTGGGATATCCCTGACCTTAGGGAGATGAACTCCGCCCCTGCCCTATTCGGGGCAGACGCGGAGTCATTGGCGATGGAGAGGCGGCAAGAAATATGTCCTCCGATCGACGCCGACTGCCTTAAGTCCGACGCCATACTATTCAGATTCGGGCTTAGCCCGGGTGAGTTAGGCTAGCCTCAGTTTGTTTCCTTCAGGTATCGGTGCTTCATATTGACTCCCATTGTTTCTTTTTGCCTTGCAAGTCTCCAGGGCCAAGGCTAGGGCTGCCGCAGCGGCAAGGTAAGCACAAATCAAGGAGGCCAAGGAGCGGGACACCCAATAGCAGTCGAGGCCGAAGCGGAAAGAGAAGAAGGGGCCATCCTCCGAGACCCCGAAGAAGAGGTCCAAAGTCAAGGGGCCGAGCACCAATGCAGTCCAGGCCCTCATTGCTTCGGGCCATGACAGGCCTTCGCAAGACCCTTCCCCCGTCGCGGCCTCCAGAGGCCTGAGGGTGGCGATCGTGAGGGCCGAAGTGGGGTTTGTCCCTCAGTGGTCGGTAAAGGAGGATGACACGCTGGACGTCGGGCGAGTTACTCGTGAGCTGGTGATGAAGGGGAGTCTTCCCCGAGACGCCGCTGAGGCTCAGAGGCAAGGGACGGTGGCTATGATCATGAACGCTTGCATCTTCATGGCCGGGGTAAGCTTTGGTCCCCTAATCCTCTCTTTTTTAATTTTTTTTTATCCTAGCATTCTGACCTTTAGTGTTTCATGTAGGCACAAAATCAAATGGGTCAACTGGCGGCTCGGGCCGAAGCTATGTGCCGAGACCTCGTCGAACGAGAAAAGGCTGCCCTGGAGAACGAGCGTTCGATCCTCCTCGAGAAGGTGGAGCACCTGGAGAAGGACCTCATCTTGACGCGTCGGGAATGAGATCGGAAGCTCGCGGAGCTAAAGTCGTAGATGAAGGCACAAGTTCAGGAAGCTGAGGTCCGAGGGGTCGAGGAGAATCGGTCCTCCGAGGACTTTCGGGAGGAGATTAAAGACGCCTCCGCCCCGGGGTTCGCAATGGGCGCTACTGAGGTCCGAGACTGGGTCCTCGAGCTTTACCCAGGGGTCTCCTTCGAGGATGGCGGGCTCATCTTCGAGGAGGAGGACGTTGAGGCGGCCCCATCAGCCACCGAGGTTGCCGATGCCGATGCCGATGGCGGAGGCTGTAGTGAGGAGGGTGAGGTTCAGCTGCACCGAGAGGTCCCTCTGACTCCCAACCACGGGGGTTTGGATCAGGAGACCCTCCACGTCGAAGAAGAGGCCGCGAACCCGACAGACGCCCCTTGAAGTCACCCCGGGTCTCAGCACAGACAGCCTTTTTTGTTTTTGGTCTCAGCCTTCGGGCTTCTTGTAATCTTGGGCTTCGGGCCTTCTTATATAACTATGGCCTTCGGGCCTTCTTCTGTAATCTCGGCCTTCGGGCCTTCTTCTTGTAATCTTGGCCTTCGGGCCTTATCAATGAATGCATTTCTTTTTCCTCTTTTTGCTCCAACTTTCATTTTTTCTTACATTCTGTGTTCTTTTGAGTAAGGTGATCTTTAGTCCGTAGCTAGGCGCAAGGAGGCTGAAACCCCTCCTTGCCAGCCTTAGGGTCCGCCCTTCTACTTAAGCACGGCTCGGTCTTGCTCCCTCGGCTTATCCGAGGGGTTTCCCGAGTCCGCGGACTCTGGACTTGAGTTATCTGGAACAAGTATCAAGTGGTTCACCAAGTGTTCTCCCTCAGCTCCAGTTGAAGGGTCCGTTGGACTGGTATTGATCCAAAATTTAGCCGAGGGCCGACCCTACGACAGTCGTCGCTCCTGACAAAGTCGATTGCCTTTGGTCAAGTTCCTTCGGCTCTGGGCCTGGGTCCCAAACCGATGCTGGGACCCTCAGTCAAGTCAGCCCGGCCTTACCCGTGCTTCGACCGAGGAGTGGATGCTCGCCTTGTAAAGCTTATTCTTTGCCTGAGCCCCCTGACCGAGGTGAACACCATCGGCTAGCTCGGCTTGGCCTTTGCCCGAGACCCCGACCGAGGTGATGACCTTCGGCAAGTTCAGCTTGGCCTTACCCAGGCAACTGATCGAGGTGTGGTCCTTCAGCAAGCTCAGCTCGGCCTCTGCCTAAGCCTTGACCGAGGTGTGGTCCTTCGGAAAGCCCGGCTCGGCCTCTGCCTGAGCCTTGACCGAGGTGTGGTCCTTCGGCCAGCTCGTCTCGGCCTTCGGCCAGATCGGATCGGCCTGTCTGGGCCCCCGACCGAGGTGAAGACCTTCAGTAGAGTTAAGGTCATCAGACTGGAGAATTCCTCTCAATTGTTGTAAACCAACTTTCGTATTATCCATGAATAAAATCTTCCAAATTTTAGGGTGAGGAATTACAACTTAAAAGTGCATAAGAGCGAAAATTGCAAAAAACTACAAAATACAAGTGTGCTTGCTACTTCACTACTGATGGAATTTTCTTAAGTTTTGAGAGTTCCACAATCGGGGTACCCTTCCTCCCCCCGTTGTCTCCAGGTGATAGGACCCTAGTCGTATTACCCTTGAGACTTTGTATGGACCTTCCCAATTTGGATCTAGCTTCCCTTGATGTCTCGGGTCCGATACTTCAACCCTTCTGAGGACGAGGTCACCCTTCCTAAACTCTTTCTTTTGAACTTTGGTGTTGTAGTGCCTCGCGACCCTCTGTTGGTAAGCAGCGATCCTTTATTGCGAAGTGTCTCTGATTTCTGCCAAGAGGTCTAAATTCGCTCAGAGCCCTCCCTCGTTTTCGTCTTCATTGTAGTACCTAATCCGATGGGTAATGGCCCCTATCTCCACTGGAAGTACAGCTTCAGTGCCGTATGTTAAAATGAAGGGTGTTTCTCCGGTGGCTAATCTCTCAGTAGTGCGGTAAGCCCAGAGGATGTGATGCAACTCGTCTGCCTAGAGTCCTTTGGCATCATCTAGTCTCTTTTTTATTCCTTGAAGTAGTGTACGGTTGGTTATCCCTGTCTGCCCGTTGGTCGGTGGATAACCGACAGAGGTTTTCCTGTGGTCGATGCCTAGGGCCTCACAGAATGAGCCGAAGGTCAGATTGGCGAACTGAGTTCCATTATCCGTCACCACAACCCGGGGGATTCCAAATCTATAGACTACCACCCATTAGAAGAAGTCCCTTACGTTCTTTTCGGTTATCGTCGCTAGGGCTTCAGCTTCTGCCCACTTCGTGAAGTAGTCGACTGCCACCACAACAAACTTCCTTTGTCTCGTGGCCAGGGGGAATGGGCCTAGGATGTCGATTCCCCATATGGCGAATGGTACTGGGCTCGATAGGGATGAGAGCTTGGTAGAGTGTAGCCTAGGCACGGGGGTGAACATCTGGCACTTGACGCACTTCCTGACTAGTGATTCCGCGTCCTTCCTTATTGTCGGCCAGTACAGGCCCTGCCTTAGCACTTTATGTGCCAAGGCCCGGGCTCCTAGGTGTTGGCCACATATCCCTTCATGCACCTCCCGGAGTGCGTACTCGCCGTCAGCGGAATCCAGACACTTGAGGTATGGCAAGGTGAACCCTATCTTGTATAGTGTCTCGTCCTTTAGAAGGAAGCGCGCCAACCTCATTCTTATTTTTCTCGCCTCGTCCCTATTCTCTGAGAGCTTTCCTTCCTTGAGGTATTCAGTTAGGGCATCCATCCAGCTTTAGCCGTTTTCACCTACAGATAATACCTCTCGGGGTTTTTCGATGCTTGGCTATGATAGCTCTTCGAAATACATCGATCGACCAAGATCTGCGAAGTCGGAGGTGGCCAACTGTGATAGTGCGTCTGCACTAGCATTCTCTTCTCGTGACACCTGCCTTACCTCGAATTCCTTGAAGGCCGCTACCCTGTCTCACACCGTCTTCAAGTATTCGACCATCCTTTGTTCTTTGGCCTTGTAGTCTCCATTCACCTGTCGTACCATGAGCTGGGAGTCGCTATGCACTACCAGCTCCTTTACCATCAAAGCCCGGGCCAAATTAATTTCGGCTATTAACGCTTCGTATTTTGCTTCATTGTTGGAGGCGTCGAAGCCAAACCGTAGGGCGTATTCTACCTTGAAACCCTCGGAGCTTACCAACATGATTCCTGCGCCGCTTCCTGCACTGTTGGAAGCGTCATCCACGTATAATGTCCAAGCCTTTTCTTCTCGGTCCTCGACAAACTCCTGGGGGTCATCGGGGAGCGTCGTTTCGACGATGAAGTCTACGAGGGCCTGTGCTTTGATTGCGGTTCTCGGTTTGTATTGGATGTCGAATTCCCCCAACTCTATGGCCCAATTTACCAAGCGACCGGACATATCCGGCCGCTGCAGTATCTTCTTCAGGGGCTGGTCTGTGAGTACACATACCGTATGTGATTGAAAATATGGTCTCAGCTTTCTTTCCGCTATCACTAGGGCATATTCCACTTTCTCTGCCTTTCTGTATCTTGTTTCGGCATCTAGGAGGGTTCGACTGACATAGTATATTGGTTGTTGTTGCCTTCCTTCTTCCTTCGTCAGTACTGCGTTTACCGCCACTGCCGATACAGCAAGGTATAGCTACAAGGTATCCCCGGTATTCGGCTTCGTCAGCAGCAGGGGTGCGGCCAGGTACTCCTTCAATTGTTCAAAGGACTTTTCACATTCTTCCGTCCATTCAAACTTTTTGGTCCCTTTCAGTGCTTTGAAAGAGGGGAGGCATCTGTCTGCAGACCGAGACATGAATCGCCTAAGGGCGGCGACCCGACCTGTTAGCTCCTGGACTTGCTTCACATTCTGGGGGACCTCATATCCCGAATGGCTTGTATTTTGACCAGGTTGGCCTCAATTCCTCTCTCCGAGATGATAAAGCCAAGGAACTTTCCCGAGGCTACTCCGAATGCACACTTTGCTGGATTCAGCTTCATGTCGTACCGTCTCAGCACCTGGAACGCCTCTTCTAAGTCTTGGATGTGTCGTTCCGCCTTCAGGCTCTTTACAAGCATATCGTCCACATATACCTCCATGGTTTTTCCGATCATGCCCTTGAAGATTTTATTCACCAACCTTTGATAGGTGACCCCTGCGTTTTTTAGCCCGAAAGGCATGACCTCATAGCAGTACAGTCCACCCTCGGTTATGAAGGATGTTTTCGGGACATCGACCTCGGACATCTTGATCTGATTGTACCCCGAGTATGCATCCATGAAGCTCAGCGCCTCGTATCCTGCCGTGGCATCAATGAGGAGATCTATTTTTGATAGGGGGTACGCGTCCTTTGGGCAGGCCTTATTCAAGTCGGTGAAGTCGATGCAGATCCTCCACTTTCCATTTGCCTTCTGGACCATTACCATGTTGGATATCCACTCCGGGTATTGGATCTTGAGGATGAACTGGGCCTTCAGCAGCTTCTCCACTTCCTCGTCTATTTTCTGCTGCCTTTCGGGGGCAAAAGTCCTCTTCTTCTGTTGCACCGGCTTCTTCATCGGGCTAACATTCAAATGATGTTCTATTACCTCTCGATCTATTCTGGGCATATCCGAAGCCGACCAGACAAAGACGTCAGCGTTGTTTCGGAGGAATGAGACGAGTCTTTCTCGCTGTAGCCTTGACATGGTAGCCCCAATCTGAAATTGCCGAGCATTATCCCCCTCTTCGGCATCAACTTGCACCAAATCCTTGGTCGGCTCCCCCCGTTGATAACTGGCATCATCGCGCAGATCCTCTATCGGGAGTGCCTCGTCCGCCTTTTCTTTTCCCCATAAGGTAGTGGCGTAACACCTTCTGGATGCCTCCTGATCACCCCGACATTCCCCGACACCATTCTTGGTTGGGAATTTCATCTTGAGATGGGGTGTGGAGACGACAGCCTTTAGTAGGTTCAATCCAACCCTTCCTAGTATGGCATTGTATGCCGATGTAATGCCCACAACCAGGAAGTTGATCATGACCGTTGCTTGGCGATCTCCAGTGCCAGCTCTTACCGGTAACTCAATCGACCCTTCCACCTTCACTGGGATGCCAGAGAATCCCTGCAATGGGTGTTCGACCTTCTTTAGCTTTCCCTCTTCCAGGCCCATCTTCCGGAAAGCTTCAAGGAACAGGATATCAGCTGAACTACCGTTATCCACTAAGATCCTCTTCACTTTGCAATCCGCTATGGTCATGGTGACAACCAGGGCATTGTCGT
Source organism: Macadamia integrifolia (assembly GCF_013358625.1). Lineage (NCBI taxonomy): Eukaryota > Viridiplantae > Streptophyta > Magnoliopsida > Proteales > Proteaceae > Macadamia > Macadamia integrifolia. Next base: position 30,747,789 of record NC_056558.1, read on the forward strand.
TCAGAGTATGTACCCCTTCCAGATCATCATCTGAGAAGGAGATAACCGTCCCCGTCCTCTCCTTCTTGTTCGGCCATTCCGCCATATGTACGCTTCTTACGTAGGCCTTTGCTTTCCTGGCAGAGACTGAACTCTCTCCAGCGGTTGGGCCTCCACAGATGGTCGCTATAACCCTAGCTGGGCTCTTATTCTCATCTCGGGGGCGACGCTCAGCTTCCTCGGGTGTCTGGTCCCTTCGCCGTTCCTGATTGCCTCTACGAGCAAGCCCCCTCCTCTCATAGCGACCTCTGCCATCTCTCCGACGGTTATCCCTACGGTCATTACCGTCTTGGGCATCCTCCTTTTCATGGTCTACAAATCGGCCTAGGTATCCCCTTCAGATCATCCCTTCTATCTCCCCCTTGAGGTGCCAACAGTCTTCGGTGTCGTGGCCATGGTATCTGTGGAAGTGGCAATATCTGTCCATGTTGCGTCTCTCGGGGTGTCGCCCCTCCTCTGATTTTCCGCCACCTTCTTGATCTCATCTTTCAGTTCTAGGATCATCCGCTTTAACCCCGAGTTCTCGTGCCTCTCGTTGTCTCCTCGGCGTGGATCCCCATGTGGATCTCTGGTGGCACGCTGCGTCCTACCTCGGGGTGCGAGACTTTCCCTCACTGCTCAGTTTCGAAGGTTATGACTGGACCTTATAGATCCTGTACTGCTCCGGTCCTCGTCTCGAGCCCTCTCAGGCTGGATGTGGGGGCTTGGCGGTGCTCCGCAAGTCTTCTGAGAGACAACTTTGGAGACCTCCTTCATTGCTTCGACCATTCGGTCATACTTGTCCTGGGGGGCTTCGAATTGCTCCCTCGTCACGTATTCTTGCGCTTCAAGAGGGGGCGGAGGATCACTATCTTCGCGTACTGAATATCCGCCTGAGCGCGGGTACCTTATGGATACTTCCCGGTCATCATTGCCCCTTTCTCCTCCTATCTCCACCGAGGGAGGAAGCCCCCCTGAAGGTTCTTCCCCCATGTTCATGTTTGACGTTGCTCTTATCTTCCTGCGGTTGTAGGCTCTCCCCACCATTACTGTTGTTCCCACAGACGGTGCCAATCTGTTGCTACCAAAAACCCCGTATGAGTTGATCCTGCACAAGCACAGACGGCGAAGGCCCGGAGCTTTGTCTGGGATTAGTCCTCCGACGCTCAAGTTAGGGTCGGCCGCTCAGTTTTCAGTATGGGAGTAATGGTGTGGGTATCGATGCTTACCTTCTTCCTTCTTCTCGGGCCCTTTTATATGGTTCCTCGGGTCTAGGGTTTTCTCTTGCCTTCCCCTTGTCCTTCTCGGGTCCACCTTCCTCCCTTTCCGAGTCCCGCTCGAATACGTCCGTCCTTCTTGTGGGGAATATTCCCTTCATGCAAGCGACATGATAGAGCGTGATAGAGTCTTTGTACTCCCTATCTGGTGGGTGACACATGTCCCGGTGGACAACGCGTGTCCTCACCCTACTGAGCGATTGATTTGGTTGTATCAATATGTATGATTGTATGTGTTTGTGTGGTGTGTCACTGTTAACTGTTACTTGATGAAAACGGCAAGACATGCAGGCGCGGGTTGGAGAAAAATATATATGACCATCTCTCTCTCTCTCTCTACCTTGTATTGTGCTTTGGGACCGCCACTTGCAATTTGGCTATGATTGAAATTCAATCATTCCTCTCTGATTCCACATGATATTGATTCCAATGTGCTGGTCAAGATTCCTTTCTTCTCTGGTGAAAACAAGGAAAAAGTCTCACTTTCCCTCTTTGTGCTCCCTTTCCCTCTCTGATCCTAATATGCGGTGGTACTTAAGCTTTTAAGGTAGTAACTAATCCCAACTCGTAAGCCATATCAAGTAATGTTTCTTCTTCTTCTTCTTCTCCTCTCACATCCAACCTTACATTTACCCATATCTGGATATCCAAGCTTTTAACTTAATCTAGTAGTCCATCCACTCCTCAAACTTTCTGATATTAAACTCAAACCCTAATCAAAACTTGGAAAAAAATCTCTTTTTTCTCTCTCACCATCTCTTATCTCCTCACATACTTTGACAATGATGGAATCAGTAGCCTTTCTCCTTTGCCAAGCAACGTGCTATATCAACCACAGATTAAAAAGGACAAAACACCCAAATCATAGATGCAGACCCTTCATTGTGTTGAATCTCCCTTGCAACCCTTTTCACACAAGCATATGCACTTTAATGAATCACTCTACTTCCAGTCTACTTGTAATGCCTGTATGTGTCGAGAGAGACAGAACCTAGGGACTTGGGACAGCTGTCTTTGTTGAAGTGGTTAAGATTAATCTCTTAATCATTTTCTTCTTCATATTAGAACATGTGATGACACTAAGGACTTGAAGAGAGAGAAACAAGAGAGGTTATATGCTTTGCTTGCTTAAAGTGGAGCACCCAACCCACTTGCCTACTTTCCGGGTGTCATTTGTCTTGGAAATTGCAATTTGTACTGGAAACTTCCAGTGACTGCTACTGTTTTATGTCTCTAAGGTCTTTAGCCACCTTGGTTTCAGTTCTGTTTTGAATTCACGTAGTCACTTCAGCTTAGATCTTAATCTAGAGTTGCCAATTTGATGGGTCATCTACATATTTTTGTAGTTGAAAATCATCTCGTTTCAACTTGGGTGGTCCGTTTTGATGGGTCGGGCTCAACTTGGCTTGCCTGAGATGAAGAAATAGCTTCAGTTGGAGGAAGAACGGACACTCTAACGAATGGTTATTAGGGCTGTTTCTTCCTATTTTCATATTAACTCCAAGCTTTATTATAACAATTAAGATTCACGAGATTTTTTTTGGGTAAAATCTGCTTGGGATGGCATCCAATCTCAAGCTCATAAACCACCTAAAATAAATACAGTTCGAGCTTCTTCCCTCTAGCTGAGAAAAATCTATCTTTGGATGTCATGTATTGCTAAATAGTTTACCAACAATGATCAGGTGTTAAAAGGAAAAAAAGGTATTCGAATGACGTCTAAATGTTGTTGAGAACCCCAAAGTCGAGTTGGTAAGGGATTTTTGCCTCAATAAGCGTGTAGTTCTGAGTTCGACTCTTCTTATCTCTTAGGGGCTACTCACATTAGATTTTTACTATCCATTATGTTCGGTGAAAGTTGATTAGTTCTCATTTAACCCCAATATGACCTGATTCATGCGATTATGAAATCAATATGGATTCACAGGACTAATCAAGCCTGAATAATCGATGTCCAAAAAAAAAAAAAAAAAGGTCTAAATATTGTTGAGTGTTTTAAGCATATTTTTATGGATCAAATAAAATGTGGAAGATTTTCTTGGATGTCTTCAAGGTCCATGGCCTAACAAATCCTCTATTTCTGAGATGTTTGTATGGTGGAAAACAAAGGCTTCAGTGGTTCCTATAAGCCCATTCGGTTTGAGGTTTTTACTCTGGTTCCTATGCACCTGTGGCAGGAACATAATTCAAGAAGATTTGATGGCAAAGGTAGGCTTTCCAATCATCTAAGAAATTTAATTATTCGGGATATCAGAGAAGCCTCTAAATCTATATCTTGTAAAATATCTTCCATTGACGATCTTCTTCCATCAAATTAAGCAGTTGGGTATAGTATCTTACAACCCGCTTTCAAATAGAATTTTGGAAGCAAAATGGGTTAAGTCAGAAGTGGGATCTATAAAACTTAACATTGATGGGTATTCTCTGAAATCATTCTAGTGCTGCTGGTATTTTTTTTAAATTTAAATGGTGAGCTTATAAGGGGCTTCTCTACTTAGGTATTAAATCAAAATTCTTTCCCGAATTCTTAGTTTTTATCTTAGGGCTGTAAGTGTGAACAATCTTTCTATATCGTGGAAGTTTCCATCAAAAGTAGGCTTTCTATAAACCCTATTTCGATTTGATTTCTTGGAGGATCTCCCATTGCTATAGGTAGGTGAACTCAGTGGCTGACGATGCTCTAGCTAAAAAGAGTGCCCTTCATCATGCTTCATGCTCTGGGTCTCTTGTCCTCAATATGTCCATGACAATATTATTTGGCACTTTTAGGAGAAGCCACAGTATCATTTTGAAGCTTTAATCTTTCAAAGTTCTTTGGGCAGCTTAGAAAACTACAAAATTTGTTTTGTTGTCTCTTGGATTCTACTGAAGGCAATGCCGAAAGTGGATTCTTGAGATAGTGTGACGTATTTTTTTTATATTGATGGCAATGTCATAGGTGGCATCTAAGACTTATGTATTCTCCCTGTCTAGGTGTACATGTTAAACTTTTTGTACATCTTTTTTTTTATAATCTAATCTTTTGCTGACCTATAGAAAATATATATTCTTGTCATTGACCATCCATTATTGTCTCTATTGATCAATCTTTAAATATTATACCAATAAAAATCAATGTGTAAATACATATGCCATTATTATTATTATTATTTTTTTGGGGGGTGGGGGTGTGGTGGGTGAGCCATATACCATTATTCTATGTACTCTGATGTATGAATACCATTTAGTATTTACTGTACTATGTAGATATTAATTATATTTTGCAGGGGATCACTGTCAGTTTGATTCTTATCACATATGTTGGCTTCTGGGCTTGGGCTTTATTTGGAGATGTTGTCTGTGAATTAGGCCCAGGATAAACGGAAAAGTTGAAGGATAATCGTCCATGACCATAACCTGATATGTTGCATCCATGATGAAAAAAGAGATAGGCATGGCATCTTTGGAAACTGGAAATAAGTAGGAATCAATCAGGTGGATGGGGACGGCTTCATATAATAATCAATGGCCGAAAATTCTCTGATTATCTTTAACCATACCCCATAATATATTCATAATTGAATATTCAAATTTTATATGCGGGAAAGAGCTGGAGCTTGAGCTTGGGCTTGGGCTTAGGCTTGGGCTTGGGCTTGGGCTTTGGGCAAGCTCAAATTAGTTAAGTGTTAGAACAAAGATCTCAATATATATATATATATATATATGTGTTTTAAAGGTTCCATTTAGTTGCATTGGGAATTTAAAAGGAAGTGAAGGGAAATTTTCGTACTTTAAAAAGAAATGTTTATAATCATTACTCCATATGATTATATAAACTACTTAATTTTTTTAACCATATTTAATAATGATATATTTTACATGTATTTTTTTTATTTTACATATTATAGTAAAGGGTTCTGGATGCAAAGTAAAGTGAAATTTTATAACCAAATATAGAATCATTTAAAGTTAATGTTAAAGTCACATGAGTAATGATTACATATATTTCTTTTTTAAGTATAAAAATTTCACTTCTTTTCCGTTTAATTCTCCTTATAACCAAACATAGCCTAAATGATGAATATAAAAAGTCGTCATGAAGAATAGGGTCTAGGACCCACAATTAAATCATTAGCTTCATTAGAATTGGTCCAACTAAGAAGGCATCCTGACCTGGTTAAACCGGTATTCTTATTTTGTCTGGTATTTTGTCAAATAATAAATATTCAAAAATCAACAAACCTTACAGAAATTATGAAAACATAAAATTTAAAGTAGTTCTAAAAGAATGAAAGATGAGACTTACCTAGGCAACTACAATATAGAGTTCAAATGCGCAACCCTATACTAAAATAATCAAATAAAATTAATAACTGATGAAATTAAATCAAAATTATCCGAGGTTACTATTTTAATAGTCAAATCATAGCTTAACAAACTGAAACAAAGAATAATCAAAATAAAAAAGATCAAACCTTATCTTATTCACTTGGAAAGGATGAAAATGCATTTAAGGTTCAATAACTCTAAAAATACGTGAAAATGTATTAGAAATAAGAATCAGAGATGTTGTTGTCAAAAATCTGTATGAGCTGATCCTGCACAAGCACAGAAGGCAGAGGCCCGGAGCTTTGTCCGGGGTTAGTCCTCCGACGCTCAAGTTAGAGATTGGCCGCACAGTTTTTTTACAGGAGTAATGGTGTGGGTTTTGATGCTTACCTTTTTCCTCCTCTCCAGCCCCCTCTTATAGCCCTTTGGGTTTAAGGTTTCTCTTTTCCTTGGAGGAGTCCTCCTCGGGTCCGCCTCCTTTCCTTTTTGAGTCCTACTCGAATACGTCATATCCCCTTCGTGGGGAATATTCTCTTTACACGGTTGACGGAGTAGGAGTCCTTGCAGCCTCTATCAGGTGGGCGACATGTGTCCTTACCTTCTGCAACTAATACCTCTTGGGGTCTTTCAATACTCGACTGTGGTAGCACTTCAAAATACACCGATCGTCAAAGGTCTGTGAAGTCGGAGGTGGCCAACTGTGACAGTGCGTCTGCACTAGCATTCTCTTCTCGTGGCACCTGCCTTACCTCGAATTCCTTGAAGACTGTTATTCTTTCTCGCACTGTCTTCAAGTACCCAGCCATCCTTTGTTCTTTGGCTTCGTAGTCTCCATTCACCTGTCATACCACGAGCTGTGAATCACTATGCACCACTAGCTCCTGTACCATCAAAGGCCGGGCCAGATTGATTCCAGCTATTAATGCTTCGTACTCTGCTTCGTTGTTGGAGGCATCGAAGTCGAACCGTAGGGCTTACTCGATCTTGAAACCTCTGAGGCTAACCAATATGATCCCTGTGCCGCTTCCTGCGCTGTTGGAAGCACTATCCACATACAATGCCCAAGCCTTTTCTTCTCGGTCCTGGAAAGATTCCTAGGGATCGTTAGGGAGCGTCGTCTCGACTATGAAGTCTACGAGGGCCTGTGCTTTTATTATGGTTCTCGGTTTGTACTGGATGTCGAATTCTCCCAACTCTATGGCCCAGTTTACCAGGCGACCGGACATATCCGGCCACTGCAGTATCTTCTTCAGGGGCTGGTCTGTGAGCACGCATACTGTATGCGATTGAAAATAGGGCCTCAGATTTCTTGCCACTGTTACCAAGGCGTATGCCACTTTCTCCGTCTTTCTATATCTTGTTTCGGCATCTAGCAGGGTTTGGCTGACGTAGTATATCGGCCATTATTGCCTTCCTTCTTCCCTCGTCAGTACTGCACTTACAATTACTGCTGATACAGCAAGGTACAATTGTAAGGTATCCTCGGCGTTTGGCTTTGTCAGTAGCAGGGGTGCAGCCAGGTACTCCTTTAGTTGTTCAAAGGACTTTTCGCATTCCTCCATCCACCCGAACTTCTTGGATCCCTTCAAGGCTCTAAAGAAGGGGAGGCATCTGTCAGCCGACCGAGATAGGAATCACCCTAGGGCGGCGACTCTGCCTGTTAGCTCCTGGACTTGCTTTACATTCTGGGGTGACCTCATATCTCGAATGGCTTATATTTTCACCGGGTTGGCTTCAATTTCCCTCTCCGAGACAATGAAGTCGAGGAACTTTCCCGAGGCTACTCCGAATGCACACTTTACCGGGTTCAGCTTCATGTCGTACTGCCTCAACACTTGGAACGCCTTTTCTAAGTCTTGAATGTGTTGTTCCGCCTTCAGGCTTTTTGCAAGCATATCGTCCATATATACCTCCATGGTTTTGCCGATCATCCCCTTGAAAATTTTATTCACCAACCTTTGATAGGTGGTCCCTGCGTTTTTTAGCCCTAAGGGCATGATTTCATAGCAGTACAGTCCTCCCTCGGTCACAAAGGATGTCTTCGAGACATCAACCTCTGACATCTTGATCTGATTGTACCCGGAGTACGCATCCATGAAGCTCAGTGCCTCGTATCCTGTCGTGGCATCAATGAGGAGGTCTATTTTCGACAAGGGATATCCGTCCTTCGGGCAGGCCTTGTTCAGGTCGGTGAATTCGATGCAGATCCTCCACTTTCCATTTGCCTTCGGGACCATCACCACGTTGGATATCCACTCTGGGTATTGGATCTCGCAAATGAATTGGGCCTTCAACAACTTCTCTACTTCTTCGTCTATTTTCTGCTGCCTTTTGAGGGTGAAAGTCCTCTTCTTCTGTTGCACCGGCTTCTTTGCTGGGTTAACATTCAGATGATGCTCTATTACCTCTCGATCTATTCCACGCATGTCTGAAGCCGACCAGGCGAAGTCATCAGAGTTGTTTCGGAGGAATGAGGCAAGTTTTTCTCGTTGTTGCCTTGGTATTGTAGCCCCGATCTGGAATTACTGAGCGTAATCCCCCTCTTCGGCCTCAACTTGTACCAGATCCTCAGTCGATTCCCCCGTTGATAACTGGCGTCATCGCACAGATCTTCTATTGGGAGCGCCTCGCCCGCCTTTTCTCTTCCCCACAAGGTAGTGGCATAGCACCTCTGAGATGCCTCCTGATGGCCTAGACATTCCCTGACACCGTTCTTGGTTGGGAATTTCATCTTGAGATGGGGTGTGGAGACGACAGCCTTTAGTAGGTTCAAACCAACCCTCCCTAGTATGGCGTTGTATGTCGAGGTAATGCCTACTACCAGGAGGTTGATCATGACTGTTACTTGGCAATCTCCGGTGCCGGGTCTTACTGGTAACTCAATCAATCCTTCCACTTTTACTGGGATGCCAGAGAATCCCTACAACGGGTGTTCAACTTTCTTCAACTTTCCCTCATCCAGGCCCATCTTCTGGAAAGCCTCAAGGAACAGGATATCATCTGAACTACCGTTATCCACTAAGATCCTCTTTACTCTATAATCTGCTATGGTCATGGTGACTACCAGGGCATCGTCGTGCGGAGTGTGCACCCCTTCCAGATCATTGTCTGAGAAGGAAATAATCGTCCCTGTCCTCGCCTTCTTGTTCGACCATTCATCCATATGTACGCTTCTCGCATAGGCTTTTGCTTTCCTAGCCGAGACTGAACTTTCTCCAACGGTTAGGCCTCCACACTATAACCTTAGTTGGGCTCTTATTCTCATCCCAAAGGGGATGGTCAGCTTCCTAGGGTGTTCAGTCCCTTTGTCGTTCCTAATTGCCTCTGCGGGTTGGCCCCCTTCTTTCATAGTGACCTCTGCCATCTCTCCGACGGTTGTCCCTACGATCATTACCATCTTGGGCATCCTCCTTTTCGCGGTCCACGAATCGGCCTAGATATCCTCTTTGGATCATTCCTTCTATTTCCCCCTTGAGGTGCTAACAATCTTCGGTGTCGTGGTCGTGGTCCTTGTGGAAGTGGCAATATCTGTCCATATTGCGTCTCTCGGGTTGTCGTCCCATCTTCCCTGGCCACTTCATGGCTCTGGCATCCGGGGAGTCCTTTATCTGCATCAGTACATCTGTTCGTCTCTGGTTCAGGGACGAGTATTTCTCGAACTTCCTTGGTGGACTGGGTGCCCGACCAAGCTCAGAATTTCATCTTTTGCCTTTTTCGGAGGGTTTGTCGTCGCCCCTTGAGATCCTTTTCCTTCCCATCTTCCTTTTATCTTCTTCATCGACTTGAAGGGTTTCTTCCATCTGGATGTACTTATCGCACCGAGCTCTCAACTCGGCCAGGTTCCTCGGTGTATGCTTGGCCAAAGACCTTTTCAGCTCCTTGTCCTTGATGCCTCCCAGGAGGGCTGTGAACTCTTCTTTCGGGTCCAGACCTCTGATCGTGATCTTCTATTGTTAGAAGCGCTTCATGTAGTTCCACAGTGATTCTCCTTCATGTTGCTTGACGTTAGTCAAGTTCAACATAGTCTTCTGAAGGGGTTGGCTGCTAGAGAATCCCTTCACGAAGAAGAAACTTAGATCGCTGAAGCTGTGGATCGACTTCGTCGGCAGACGGTTGTACCATAGCCTTACCGCTCCTCTGAACATCAATGGTAGGGCGCGACACATGATATTTTCTGAGACTCGATGGAACTGCATAGCGACCTTGAAGCCTTCAAGATGATCGATGGGGTCCCCAGACCAGTCGTAAGTGTCATACTTTGGCAGGAAAAAGCTTATCGGGAGCGGGTCCCTCATGACCTCATCAGCTAGAGCCGTGTCATAGTGAGGTCTGGCTCGTGAGCTCCCGTCTAATTTTCTGCCACCTTCTTGATCTCATCTTTCAGGTCCAGGATCATTTGCTTTAACCCTGAGTCCTCGTGTCTCTGTTCGTCTCCTTGGCGTGGTTCCCTATGTCGGTCTCCGGTGGCATGCCGCGTCCTTCCCCTGGGTGCGGGACTTTCCCTCATTGCTCGATTTCAAAAATTGTGACCAGACCTTATCGATCCTGTACTGCTCCAATCCTCATCTCGAGCTCTCTCGGGCTGGAAATAGGGGCCTCGCGATGCTCCGTCGGTCTTCTGAGAGACAACTTTGGAGACCTCTTTCATTGCCTTCGCCATTCGGTCATATTTGTCCTGGAGGGCTTCAAACTACTCCCGTGTCACATATTCCTACGCTCTAGGAGGAGGCGGAGGATTACTATCTCCGCGCATCGAATATCCAGCCGAACGCTGGTACCTCACAAAACCTTCCCGATTATCGTTTCCCCTTTCTCGTCCAATTTTCGTCAAGGGAGGGAGCCCTCCTGAAGGTTCCTCCTCCCCTATGTTCATGTTCAATGTTACTCTCGTCTTCTTACGATTGTAGGTTCTCCCCACCATTATTGTCGTTTCCCACAGATGGCGCCAATCTGTTACTGTCGAAAATCCATATGAGCTGATCCTGCACAAGCACAGAAGGCAGAGGCCCAGAGCTTTGTTCGGGGTTAGTCCTCCGATGCTCAAGTTAGAGATCGGCCGCATAGTAATGGTGTGGTTTTTGATGCTTACCTTTTTCCTCCTCTCCGGCCCCCTTTTATAGCCCTTAGGGTTTAGGGTTTCTCTTTTCCTTGGAGGAGTCCTCCTCGGGTCCGCCTCCTTTCCTTTTCGAGTCCTACTCGAATACGTCCTATCCCCTTTGTGGGGAATATTCTCTTTACACGGTTGATAGAGTCAGAGTCCTTGCAGCCCCTATCAGGTGGGTGACATGTGTCCTTACCCTATGGGGCACCGAAGCTGTACTTCCGGTGGAGGTAGGGGCTGTAACCCATCGGATTCAATACTACAATGAAGAAGAAAACGATAAAGGACTTCGAGCGAATTTAGACTTCTTGAGCGAAGTCAGGGACACCTCACAAGAAAGGACCACCGCCTACCAACAGAGGGTTGAGAGGCACTATAACTCCAAAGTTCGAAAGAACGAGTATAGAATGGATGACCTCGTCCTCAGAAGGGTACAAATATCAGACCCGAGGCATCAAGGAAAGCTAGATCCAAATTAGGAAGGTCCTTACAGAGTCTCAAGGGTAATACGACCGGGTTCCTATCACTTGGAGACTATGGGGGAGAGAGGGTACCCCGATAGTGGAACTCGAAGAACTTGAGAAAATTCTACCAGTAGTGAAGTAGCGAGCAATCACATTTTGTAATTTTTTACTCCTAAGCATTTTCTAGTTGTTACTCCTCATCCTAAGCTCTCCGGATGATTTTACTTATGAAAAATATGTAAGCTGGTTTACGGAAATTGCTAGGAATTCTCCTATTTGATGGCTTTAGCTTTGCCGAAGGTCCTCACCTCGGTCATCACCACGGTTATTGATCAAGGCAGAGCCGAAGGGAGCTTGATGAAGGGATATAGCCGAAGGTCCCTACCTCGGTTGGGAGCTCAGGCAAAGGCCAAGCTGACCTGATCGAAGGTCACGACCTCGGTTGGGGGCTCTGGCTAAGGCCGAGCTGACCTGACCAAGGGTCACCGCCTCTACCTCAGTTGGGAGCTTAGACGAAGGCTGAGCTGACCTGACCCAAGGTCACGGCCTCAGTTGGGGGCTCTGGCTAAGGCCGAGCTGACCTGATCGAAGGTCATGGCCACTACCTCGATTGAGAGCTCAGGCTAAGGCCGAGCAGACCTGATCAAAGGCCACAACCTCAGTCGGGAGCTCGATCAAAGGCCGAGCAGACCTGACCGAAGGCCACCACCTCGGTTGGGAGCTCAAGCTAAGATCGAGCGGACCTGACCGAAGGTCCTTACCTCGGTTGGGGGCTCTGGCTAAGGCCGAGCTAACCTAATCGAAGGTCACGGCCTCAGTTGGGGGCTCTGGCTGAGGCCTAGCTAACCTGATCGAAGGTCACAACCTCGGTTGAGAGCTCCGGCCAAGGCCGAGCAGACCTGACCGAGGGTCCTTACCTCAGTCGGGGGCACCGACTGAATCCCACTTGTTCATGATCCCTCAAGTCCATGGCCCTCAGACGTGGGAAACCTCTCTGATATGCTGATGGAGCAGAACCAAACTGCGTACTAGAGTAGAGGCCTATTAATCCTAGGGCCGCCGAAGGGTTCGGCCTTCTTGCACCTACCTACAGGCTAAAGATCCTTTGTCAGAGAAAATGCAAAAAAGTAAAAGGCAAAGGAATCCAAAGAAAGGGAAATATTCATTCATTAAAAAAAGAAAGCCCGAGGCTGAGGTAGGGTGCAGGGTGGCTTCAGGGGGCGTCTGTCTGATTCACGGCCTCATCATCGACATGGTGGAGGATCTCCCCAACGGAGCCATCGTGACCAGGAGTCAGAGGCACCTCACGTTGTAGCTGAACCTCACCTTCCTCGCTATAGCCTTCGCCATCGGCATCGACAACCTCGGTGGCTGTTGGGGCTGCCTCAACACACTCTTCTTCGAAGATGAGCACGTTGTCCACAAAAGAGACCTCTGGGTAGTGCTCGAGGACCCAGACTCGGACCTCAGTAGTGCCCATTATGAACCCAGAGGCGATGGCGCGTTTAACCTCCTCCCGAAAGCCCTCAGAGGCCCTATACATCTCGACCCCTCGGGTCTCGGCCTCCTGAACCCTTGCCGTTATCTGCGCGGTTGGGAGCTCAGGCCAAGGCCTAGCGGACCTGACCGAAGGTCACAGCCTCAATTAGGAGCTCAGGCCAAGGTCGAGTGGACCTGACCAAAGGTCCTCACCTCGGTTGGGGGCTTAGGCCAAAGCCGAGCGGACCTGACCGAAGGTCACAACCTCGATTGGGAGCTCAGGTCAAGGCCGAGCGGACCTGACTGAAGGTCACTACCTAGGTTGGGAGCTTAGGCCGAGGTTGAGCTGACCTAACCGAAGGTCTTAACCTCGGTTGGGAGCCGAGGCCAAAGTGGACCTAACCAAAATGAAGGTCACAACCTCAGTTAGGAGCTCAGGCCAAGGCCGAGCTGACCTAACCGAAGGTCACAACCTCGGCAAGGAGCTCAGGCTAAGGCCGAGCGGACCTGACTGAAGGTCCATACCTCGGTTGGGAGCTTAGGCCAAGGCCGAGCGGACCTGACCGAAGGTCCTCACCTCGATTGGGGGCTCAGGCTAAGGCCGATTAGACCTGACCGAAGGTCCTTACCTCGATTGGGGGCTCAGGTCAAGGCCCAACGGACCTGACCGAAGACAACCTCGGTTGGGAGCTCAGGCCAAGGCCGAGCGGACCTGACCGAAGGTCATAACCTCGGTTGGGAGCTCAGGACAAGGCCGAGTGGACCTGACTGAAGGTCCATAACTCAGTTGGGAGCCCAGGCCGAGGCCGAGCTGACCTGACCGAAGGTCTTAACCTTGGTTGGGAGTTCTGGCCAAGGCCGAGCGGACCTGGCCGTAGGTCACAACCTCGGTTGGGAGCTCAGGCTAAGGTCCAGAGGACCTGACCGAAGGTCCCTACCTTGGTTGGGAGCTCAGGCCGAGCTGACCTGACCGAAAGTCACGATCTCAAGCAAGACTAAGGTTGAAGTCGAAGGAATAAGGCCAAAGGGACGCATGAACGAAAAAAAAATGATGATGAAAAACTTGGTTACTCCCACAGGAAAAAGGCTCCTTGTGAGAGTAAGGGGGCTTCTGATACAGCCAAATTGATTGCCCCATAGGGTAAGGACACGTGTCGCCCACCTGATAGAGGCTGCAAGGACTCCAACTCTATCAACTGTGTAAAGAGAATATTCCCCACGAAGGGGACAGGACGTATTTGAGTAGGACTCGAAAAGGAACGGAGGCGGACCCGAGGAGGACTCCTCCAAGGAAAAGAGAAAGCCTAAACCCTAAGGGCTATAAGAGGAGGTTGGAGAGGAGGAAAAAGGTAAGCATCAAAACCCACACCATCACTCCTGTAAAAAAACTGTGCGGCCGATCTTTAAGTTGAGCGTCGGAGGACTAACCACGGACAAAGCTCCAGGCCTCTGCCTTCTGTGCTTGTGCAGGATCAGCTCATACGGATTTTCAGCAGCAACAAGAGACTAGTCCAGAAAATAACTAAACCTAACCTTTGAACATTAAAAATTCAAAACTCAGAAATTCAAGTAAAGTTCACCTATTCAAAATTATACGAACTTCGTTATATAACTTGAATCCAATTTTTAAAAGAAAGAGAAGATTGGGAATGCAACCAACTTTTAGTAAGCTAGCGGCATATGCATCAGTCATAGGGCTAATTACAAAAAGGGCAAGGGAGATCTTCTCTAAAAAGAACGAGAGAGGATGATACATGTTTGGAAATCTAATGTCACATCCAACATTTTCCCTTTAAAAATGTTTTTTCTCAAAAGAAGCTAAAAAAAGAAAAAGCCTAAATTACCATGAATTAAATTGGAAAATACAAAGATGCAAATATGATGAAAAAGAGATCTGACTGCAAGAAAACTGTCAATTATAAAATGAAACAAAAACCATAAAAATTTCATAATATTAGGTTAGATAGAAGACATCAAGTTAAAAAAAAAATTATAGAAAAAGTTAACAAAAAACGTAACGAAAGTACATTTAGATGATCTGTAATATGAGATTCCATGATGTGAAAATCTCAAGATTTGAGTAGACCAGTGAGGGAATAATTCTGAGAAAAATATTGAAAAAAAAATCTAAAAAATATAAAATTTCATAGCAGATAAATAAAGGACCTAATCTACAACTTTGAAGAAGAAAATTTTGAGAAAAAGTAAACACAGAATCTCATGTAACTTATTACACTTCACTGATGCCCTACTGGGGACAACAGTGAGTTATGCTCAATAAAAGTATGATAATTAAGTGTACAAAACTGAAATATAAAACGGTAAAATAGAGATGAAGGAAGATTACCCCTCTACAACTCTTGTGAAGGGTAATTTATGGTTGGAAGGGTGTGGGCTCATATACTATAAGTACAATCCAAAATTGATGCGAATTACTCAAAACTCCTTTACAATTTCAGTACACGAAGCTCAATGACTTGAATTATTGCATGACTGTCATGGGAGGCTCATTTACTTATAGTTGAGAGACATCTTAGTCAACCAAGTTAAGTGTAGAATGCTTCCATATATGGGGTGATCTCTTTTCTCCTTGAAGAGAGATCATGTGTCTATTTATGGGAAGTGTGGACAAATAATTACATTTGTTACATTGGTTTTTTAGAGTCTTCTAGGGCCCGTTTGATAACGTTTCTGCCGTTTCTATTTTAAGAAACGGCAGAAACATAAATTTTCATTTATAGAAACAGAAACAAAATTGAAGGTGTTTGATAGTCATGTTTCTAAAAGTCGATAGTAACCAACGAAAAGAATGGCCACAAGTCGTTTTCAGAAACCGCGAAACAAGTAGAAGGGTCATTTCTTGAACCATAAATAGGTAGAATTTTCATTATCTATTTTTGAAAACAAGTGAAACGAAACAGTTTGTCAAACGCTTTTTGTTCCATTTCTGCTGTTTCTAGACACAGAAACGGAAAAAACACGTTTCTTGAAACGTTATCAAACGGGCCCTAGGTGTCCTAGTGGTCTTAGTGTGTGCTTAGGTGCATACCTTGGGTAAAAAGTACAAGATAATATGGTCAAAGATTTGCCAAATCCCTACAAAATCATAGTATTCGGCACAATTTGTTCATTGGCCGACATAATTGGCATCTAGATGACATTAGTCTGGATACAAATGGCATCGATCAAAGTGCATTCGGCGCCAACCTGAGTCAGTATGAGTCTGGCTCTAGTTGACTCAGTGGGTTTGGTCCAATTAGGTTTTTGGCTCAATTTAGGATTGGTCTTTGGTTTCTTAAGTAGTCTTGGTCAATTCTAAGTGTGTCAAAGTCAATTGTCAATTTTGAAAACATGTTTGTTCAATTAATTAACCATCCTATGCCATCATGGAAGCAAAAATACACTGCCTATGTCTAAGAAAATATCTTGACTGTAAATACAGGTTCACTCCATGGTCTCAGGGGGTTCCTAACTCATCATTGCTTAGCCCTTCGAAGGAAAACAAGATGTGGTTTCTACAACACTTTCATTGTATGGTAGGAGAAACACCCTCACATAACTATGCTTTTTGGAGAGAGAACTATTTCACTAATCGAGTCACAAGTGTCTAATACATATCCATACCTAACGATTTTCCATAAAGTGATGGCAAAACTTATAACTTGTACAAATCTTTTCATTTACCAATTGAATCTGATCCATTCATCCATAGAGTTATTTACTTGATTGTAATCCTTGCAAAGTAGGAGAAACACCCCCACAATAATAGTTTTCTAGTATTCATTAACCCTCATACTAATAATTTTTTTGGGGATCCATCAACCCTCGTGATCATTCGTTGATTAATCCACACAAAAGTTGGGGACTCACTTCCCATTTACACAATCACAATAAAATGATAAACCATATGGCCAAACAGCCATAATACAATTTACCTCTTGAAAAGGCAAATATACAAAAATGAAGCTCAATCAATTAACCCCAATACTCAAATTCTCTTTTTCAAATGCTCCAATGATTTTGAAGTTTTAGCCCAATAAATTCATAGGTCGACCGCTATTCAGAGCAGCCAGTAGTCTGGTGGTCGATTGTTCGGTTGGCCACTGCATCGTCCAAATGCATAGTGGGTGTTCTTGGTCTTTTAAGTAGAAAACTTTATTCCTTTCTCCATTTCTTCCTTAGCCACAACCCTTTTGAGTATTTCACACACACACATGTGAGTAATAGCCTTCAATATAATGACATTTCTTACCTTAATTGTTGGTTTACTTATTTTGCAATGGTGGGGGAGGGATTGGTTGAAGCTTCAAAAGCAGGTCACTGTCGATATTCCCAAGTGCGAAAGAGGAAAGGTCTGGCTCTAGGAATGCTGAACATGTATAATTGGAGTAGTTTGGATATGAAAGAGAACTGAAATAGAGGGGTAGGTGGAGGCCAAAGTCAAAAAGGCTTTTTGTTTCTCTACTGCCTTAGACTTCGAGGAATTAGAACCGTGTTTATAGGGCTCCAGCTAAGCGGCCTTGGTGCCTAACATCTATTATACATTGGTCCAAGACCCTTGTCTGACACTACGAGGAACAAACTAGCAAATGAATTAAGGGATCTAAATAGATAGTTAGAAATTCGAATTTCATTTGCATTCATATCTGTTTAGGAATATCTATATTCTGTTAAAGGCTATTTGGATCTGAATTCGAATAATCTAGAACATAATCTATCCAATTCATATAAATTACCAATTAAAACGGCTCTTGAAAACAACTAAGAGACATTGAATGAGTAATGAAATTTATACACGAACACTAACTTAACCTAGTGATGACAATTTCAGCTTGAAAAGTCGGACACCCAAGGGAGGAGTTTGTGGGATTAAACACTATCATATGTATGTGTGAGTGGATGGATATGTATAGAAGTAGATGGCCATTGATCCTACTAGGGCCTAAAAGAATAATAATAAAATATATAAGATAATTGAAAATCTGATTTCAATTAACATTTGTATCCACTTAAAAGGTATCCATATCCGAGCTGAGAATATCCAAGTTGGTATTCAATCCACTTACATCTATAGATGCAATGTTGATTCTAAATCAAAAATGTGATTTCTACCATCGATTTTCCATTGTGTTTACAGAAAAGACAAAAAATTATGAAGATTGGTGTTACGGAATTCTGAAGGATAAAGCCAATCATCAAATACAATTTCCAGCCTTACAGTCACAAAACCAGAAGACACAAAAAGCTACATTCATGGTCCCTTCCTGTAAGTGGTGCGAGCCGCATATACCTCTGACCCTTCCCTCCGACAGATCTTCCAAAAAAAACAAAAAACAAGAACAAAGATGAACAAATCCCTTCATAAATAAACCAAATCTGGTTTCTGGGAAACAAAAATCCCTTCACAAATAAGTAAACAGAGATAAAAAATAACACACAGAAATGAAATTAGCATTTGGCATTCAAGAAATCAAGGGGGGGCGGGGCGACATCAGAATTTGGGCCGCCGGGAGTGGTGGTTATTGACGGAGGAGGACGAAGAGGAAGGTGGGTGAGGAAGGAAGAAATCAGAGTACATTTCCATGAAGAACCTGTTGACGATATCGAGGTAGGCAGGGCAAGTGAGCCGGGAATAGTAATGGATAACCTCTTCAATGTCCAACACATGTTCTATGTCGCTCGCGTCCATCATCTCCAACTCCTTAAGCTTCTGAACCACCACCAAATAACCCTCTCCTTCCTTCACATTACTCTCACTGAGACTCTGAAAACCCATCTCTCCTCCACCTCCTCCATGGCTTTTCCGGCTATCGACTCTCCTGATTTCTTTCCCAGTTTCTCTTCTTCTCTCTTCATTCCTGATCTTCACCGGACTCTGTTTTTCAAACTTCAAAAAGCTTCCTCCGTAGATTTCCTCCTGCCCAATGGGTTGTTGTTTACCTCTTTCTGGATCGGAGGAATCCCATCGGTTGGCCACGAAATCTCCATAAAAATTGTCCATCTCTCCAAAGCTTCGATGGGAATGGACATTGACACCACCGGTACAAGAACAGGTGTTGCAGGTTGGGGTCTTGGGTAGCTTCTCGTAGCCACCGGATAGTAAAGACTTAAAGCTTTCGACGGTTCTTTGGAAGAACCTCTTCGTCTTCGCTATAGAGTTCCGTAGCAGCATTTGTGGTTGTGTTTGGATAAAAGCAGAGTGACCGAGACGTTGAAGCTTCTCTGTGTTTTCTCGTCCTTTCTATAACCTTTCATTGCTTACCTTAAGATAAAGGCCATGGGGGGACGACAAAGGGTCCAACAGGCTAGGACGACTCTTAGCTTTTATTGCCCCCTCCATTCGCTTCTTTCTTTGCGTTCAAACGCTCTCTCTCTCTCTCTCTCTCTCTCTCTCTCTCTCTCTCTCTCTAAAGTACAAACCAATTACAGAGGAAGATGCTTACTTTTACTTTGGAGGAGTTGGTAGTATCGAGTGCAACCCCTTTGGGAGCAAGGAAGAGCGGATGGTTCTCTCTCTCTCTCAATCAATTCCCATCAATTACTCAATCAATCAACAATACGGTTTCACTAGTCTAACCTGTACTTATGTATTTGATGAGTATCTATACTAGTCAAGAAATTAGTTATTGGTATGGGTATTGGTCTCGGTTGATACTAATATGATACTGATCTGTGATCATCTGTATCGATTTGGATCTATCAATATTTTATGTATTTTTCATAAAAATTAAGTTTTTTAATGATTTTACCTTAATACTAATACGATACCCAATCTCGGATAGACTAAGTATTAGGATCAATCTCAACCGATACCAATACGATCAATCTCATACTAATACCTAAAACCATAATAGGTATGTTTCCAGTCCCTGGGACCCCAGCCCAGCCTTTAATGATCCATGACTGTTGGAGTGTTAATCAAATTCTCCCAATAAAAACCATTTTCGTACAATCCTCACCCACGCACATGGAATCCATCAAAGGGGTTTTCCTTGTGTGGATTCCTCGTGTGTGGATCATGATTGTATAAGTAAGCAAAAAGGATCAAACCAAGCATGAAAGAAAGTCCATAATCCCTTCTCTACTTCCCGAACAAGCCTCTCCGAGGGTTAGAAAGCAATGAGGAACAGAACTCAATTGATTTAGAAACGAAAGAGATGAGAATGATTCTCGTACCACAACGTTTTTTTTTTTTTAGGGATAAGGAATTGTTGTGATAATTAGAGATTAGTGATAAGTGGAGTAACCCATTTTATTATAAGTGAAAGACAAACCATAGGGATCCTTCTCGCCCTTGAATTAGGATATGTTCTTTTACTTAACTTTAACTTAAACTACTAATAAAGGAATCCTATGATTTGCTTTAATATCAAAGATGATCTGTCTTAGAATCCTAATAAAAGCTGATTATAGAACATTTGTGTCTGTGATTTATACTACGGGAGGTATTAAAGTAACATGAGTAAGTGGTCCCGAAAATGTGGTTCATTGATGTGAGTGCCGACCTGTGATGGACCCATCAGAACCATTGAACCGATGTGGGGGTTGTTCTGGTTTGGTTGAATTCATATGTGGACGTTTGACAAAGGAACACGCGTCCAAAAGGGTTGGAATTGGTCACCATCTGATGGAGATGGAGATAGGCCTCCACACACCTCACCTCACCTGCTCACCACTCGTGCCACTCAAGATTGACCACCTCCACCGGGTCCAAAGTGTCATTGTACAGTCTGTACCCTCTTATTGAAAAATGGAAATGAAACTGGTTCGCTTTCGTGTATCTTTCAAAAGAACCAGTTCTGTAGGCTGAACCCGGCCCGGTTCCTCTTTGCCCTATTTGTATCTTCTAGGTCTGATTAACACCTGGTTTGGTAAGACAATATTTGGTTTTTGGGACCATGTAGCTCAGGGAGAAAGAGTGAATCGGGTTTGAAAAACCCGACCACCAGGTCCACCACCAGACCAGATGGGCCTAGCCATAGAAAATAGGAAAATATCACTTCTTTTCCAACTTTGTTTGGGTCACAAAACCCGGAAAAAGAAAACTTCAGGCTCAAGTGACGTCCCACGCTCACCCGACAGTTGAGATATGAACCTATACTTCGTTTTTTTTGGCAAAAAGCACACTAAGGGCCATACACTGGAGTATGGGACATAAAGAGGAGTCAAGGAATGACCTATGGAGGGGCAAGGATCAGTCCCCAGAGGGCCACAAACTTCTAGAAAAATTGAAAATGGTACACAGTGGGCTAATAGAGGTGTCATTTTATGATGATACAAGGAGACTCTCTGAGCACTCTCCAAGGAAGCAGTGCCAAACCACTTTTAGCGAAAATGTGTTTTAAAACGCGGTTGTCGTTTTTGTTTGTTTAATGCGTTTTTTTATATGTTAATAGACAATGCAGGAAAAAACAAGAACGGCTAGAAAATCCGTTTAAACCATGTTTTAACCTACCGTTTTAAACGCATACATGTATTTTAAGGGTAAAATTGAAAATCTTCATATTCATTAAAAAAAAAAAATTCCCCACCCGCCCAGCCCTAGTTCCCAACCTCTCATCTTCTACTCCTCTCCTAAGTGAACTGAAGTATTGATTCTGCTGAACTTAGCCGCTGAAGTGCTAAACTGCTAAGCTCGCTGCTCGCCTTCTCTCTTCAGGAGGTGAACTTCCATTCAATTGTTTAGACATCTTGGATGATATGTATAGAGTTTTTTTTTATATATTTGGACATGTTATTATTATTATTATTATGGTGAATTAATTTTTAATTTGAAATTTACATTAAATGTTATATTTTGGATGATATATACATGAATGTTTGATGTTGCTGTAGTTTAGAACATTAGATGCAGGTATACAGGTAAAAATCTCTCAAATTACATGAGTATACTACTTCTTTTTTTTTTTCGCCTTTTTGAAAACTATACGTTTAATACTCGTACAGTTCGTTTCTGTCCGTTTGCCGTTTCTTTGATCGTACCGTTCATTGTTTTTATCTGTTTAAAACCCGTACTGTACGTCTCTATTTTCTTTTCCGTTCCCGCTTTGACTAACAATGTGCCAAACTGCCAACCAAGGTAAGTGTTTGATTTAGACTCTTCTTTTTTTTTTTTTCAGAGAAGATCAAGAAGTTCATTTGATTATTATTGAAAATGAATTCAACTATTATATGATGATGGGGTTAAAGTCCTCCATGGATGTACTATTAACTAAAATACCATCAATATTTTGGGAAAATAATATTCTAGATTTTGAAATGGATGTTTGTTTCTAATTTTAATTAATGAATTTAGTAAAATATTTCATCATTTTTTACTTTATATACAATTTTGTATTGGTTTTCAATAAATCTCATAAAATAATTTACAAAAAAATATATTATTTATGGCATTAGAGACTATAGTCTTGTTAGTTGTACTTGTATATCTCTATATTACCTTGTATGGTTCTTTCCATGCATTCTCCTTCCTTATATGGTCTTTCCTTGTTAATACCCCTACTTTATATAGATACCATTTTTTATATGTATTTACTTCTAAATGAATACATTTTAAATTTGTTTTGATTCTAGCAAAGGTGGGCTTGGATATATTTGTTGTCGTATTCACAGTTAATCAGTCTTCGCAATTTCAATGTCATCATCATTTCATTTACCAATTGTTGGTGAAAACATGATGATTCGATTGACTATGCTGGAGGTTAGCGGGTAATTCTGGAATCAGGTAATAAAGGAACTTGTTCCTTATCTACAAAATATTTCCAAGAAGTCACCTTTGCAAATTGAATCTATTTTAGATGACATTCTCCATTTTTATTCTTTTTTGAATTATTTTGTATCTTCATGTATATTTCAAGGAAGATTAATAATACAGTTGACTCCCTGATTACGAGGACCTTATCGATGACATGTACAACAGTTTGATCGTTTTTCGATCTATAAATTTAAGAATAATGTGCCCCTTTTTCATGAATTTGTCATGTCTATATAAATAAAGTTCTTTCTTTCCATAAAAAATAAAATAAAATAAAAAAGTATACAATAAAAGTTTCTATCAAAATTGTCAAAGACCACTAGTGTTTAAACCCTGTGTTAATGATATATATATATATATATATATGACCACCTAAAATATACTATAATTTTTTTTTTTTAAATCAGATTACTATCGATCAAGATTGATCCCGAGTCTTGACCAATCTGACAACAATCCACCCATATGGCATAAGGTAAAAATGTCTAAATTACAATTAAAAAAAATAGGGGTAATTCTGTGAGATCTAATTCAATTTCAAGTGATTCAAAAAAATACAGATCAATATCGGCTGAGATTGATCTTGAATTTTATACCTTAACGTTTACTACTGCTCTAGGACCTTAGATGACTTCATATACCAATTTTGGGTCTCTCAACTTATCTTAAACTTTTGAGTTGGATGCTCTTATAGTATTGGCATGTTGTCTTTTTATGAATGAACCCTCTTTAGTCTTTAGATTTTAGAGCTTTATTTGTATAACTTGTCAAACTCTATTTGGACCACAACTTGACAAATAGACTTAAAACCTTGAAATCTATCTGCCCAAAAGATTTGAGCCCCTCATCTACCATGTGGTAAAAGCTTGTATAAACCACCAGTGAATAACTTAACTCTTTGCAATGTTTTTGTGCATAATCAATTCATTCACTTGCAAAATATATTAAAAAAATAAATAAATAATAAGGAGGAGA
Organism: Macadamia integrifolia; assembly: GCF_013358625.1. Lineage (NCBI taxonomy): Eukaryota > Viridiplantae > Streptophyta > Magnoliopsida > Proteales > Proteaceae > Macadamia > Macadamia integrifolia. The sequence continues at coordinate 30,771,165 of NC_056558.1, forward strand.
GAGAGAGAGAGAGATGTGTCGTATAGGTTTTGAGAACCCAATGAAAAGAGTCGGGCTTCATTACATATATGGTCAACACTCAACACCTATTCTTTTTTGCTTTTAAAAATACCTCTCCAAAAAAA
>NC_056558.1:30771309-30771413 GCF_013358625.1 Macadamia integrifolia
AAAAAAAAAAAAAAAAACTAGTTCAGGCATTCAAGCTTTATCTTGAAAAAAACTAACATAGGCACTTGATTTTTATCCAAATATTTGTCATTTTGTGACATGAT
>NC_056558.1:30771468-30777692 GCF_013358625.1 Macadamia integrifolia
AAAGAAAAAAAAAAAAGTAAAAAGGAAAAAGGCCATTAACCACTATTAAAAAATTAATTGAAGAAAATATTGCCTTGCAATGACATATATAAAAAGAAAATCGAGTCATGCTATCTCTAATTGCCAACTTTCCTTTTTTTTTTTTTTTCCTGAGGAAGGGGTACCAATATGGAGATTCTTTGTCTGAAGCATCCTAACTAGAAATAACCATGCCTTTTGCCTCTTGATGCCAATGAATTCGAGAATTCCATGTCCGCCAGGCTATACTGATAGAACATCGGTTAAAATAACCTCTATATTTCAGGCTTTTATTTTTCTTTTAACACCTCATGGTATGAAGGGAGACTTTTCAAATTATCTGTACTTATGTGGAGTTATTGGCTTTGATTTTGACCAAATTAGTTGAATAACTTATACCAATTTCAAATCTATCCAAATTATTGTTGAGTTGGGGTATTTCGGTATTTCTTGTTGGGATCCTCTCTCTCTCTCTCTCTCTCTCTCTCTCTCTCTCTCTCTCTCTCTCTCTCTCTCTCCATGCACTAACTTGGTGCAACTAGAGTGCAACTAGAGTGCAACCTAAACCTAACAAGATCCCACTCAACTTAGCTTGAAGGAGCATGTATATCTATATATACTTACACAGACATGTGGTTATATGTTGGGAAAGGGGGGAGGGAAGAGATCCCAATAATTATAATTTGAAAGTACAAATTTTCTACCTAAGAATTATGGGCATTTGAATGTTTTTACAAGACATTATATTGGAAGAAGCTAAAGACAATTTAAAAAAAGGGAAAGATGTTAATAGTGTGGCCGTTCTTGATTTGACCTAACTAGGACAATAAATTTTGCGGTCGATCTCAGATTGATTGACATATATTCTCGAAGGGCAAAAGTTTTCCACAACGAAAAAATAAGAAATTCACACTATTGAGAGGCGAGGAAATAGATTTTTTCAATAATGATCTCATATTTTGTCGATGGTGAGAGGGTATGAGTGCGGGTCTCACAACTCATTATGTGAAAGAATATAAAAAGTAATCCCCACTCTGACATTGTAGATTTGTTTCCCCAGATGTCAATGTTCACTGTAGGTCAACTTAAAATTGGCAATAATTGGTCCCATTTTGAATTTAGGTCTTCTTGCCTTTTAATTGACTCCAACCATTGTTTAATGGAACTACAAAACTTTAGAAGTCTTACAAGTACTACATCAGCTAAAGAGATTATTCAATCTTGCTCTGTTTTTAAGGAGTCCAAATTTGAGAGAAATATATGGGGATGAAACATAGAAGCATAGTTAAATTTATTTGTGTGGCTATCACTTGGAGAGCATTACAAAAAAAGAAAAACTCAATTCAAATATGTTTTTATCATATGGAAAAGTATACAAAAAGGATTAAGTTTTTCTTTCACCATAGTGATGGGAATTATAATTGAACTTTGGTTCCTCATAAATTAGTCTCACCCTCACTGTATAAAGTCAATAACACCCTTCCCCAATCCAATTACATAGTCAAATCCCACGGTTGAAGAGATTTTCTCTTTACAAAAGTTGGATCATTTACCATTTTGCCCCTACTTCTTACACCCTACCTTCTTCGATATCTGATATCCTTCCCTGCAAACCTCGCCCTCCCTTGCCCTTACCCACTCACCTCCACCCTATCCCTGCCCTTCTCAACAATTTATCTGATATCTTCTACCTCCGCAATCCTCAACTTCTGCATCCCTCTGTTTTCCTCCCCAACCTACCCCACCCCACATCTTATTGTTCCTATAAGCAACGTAAGTGGCATTCTCTACCTTGTACATTGGGCCCTCAAGAATACATGTTCGTTGCAACCAGGAGTCAGATAGTCCCAGTTAAAAATTCTCCTCTCTATAATGGCGTCTTTCCATTTGTGGCGATTTTTCTCCGGTTCTAATAGATGAGCTAAAATGGGTTTTTACCAATAATCTGTTGAAGAGATTCCGGTGTAAGTGGTCCAACCCCTGCGCATCACTATGGGCACTTTCTTCCTCCTCAATTCCTTCTTCGAACAACACCCACTCTCACCCCACCCCATCCCATCCCATCCCATCCCGTCTGCAAATCTGGTTGTAGCTCCGCACCCCCCGTCTGCAAATCTGGTTGTAGCTCCGCACCCCCCGTCTGCAAATCTGGTTGTAGCTCCGCACCCCTTACTGCTGTCATCATCCTTGCCGACCCTCCATCACTCCAATCATTAGGATACCGTGCACTAAATCACCCCCGAGCTGCCTAACCTTGGGTGTTCAGTTTCAAACCAAATAAGGTATTTATGTAATCATAACAAAGGTTGAAGGTTTTAATTAAACTAAAAGTTCCGTTGACTAAATCTACACTGTTGAAAGTACATGTGCAATGATTGAGGAGGTGCAGCCTGAAATATAACATGTGGTCAGTCGAGATGGAAACTAATTCAGCACAACACATGTGGTTAGTAGAGGTGGTGCAGGGTATTTTCCATGTCCTTCCCCTTGGCTTGGTTGGTTTATATGTTGGGTATGCGAGGCCTTTTAAGTAGGCTTCTGCCAGCCCAGTGGACAAATGGCTAAATATGGGTTCTTTAGAAGGGTGTGAATGTAAACATATGCTGCCAATTGGGTTGGTAGCATAGTGAAAGGGGAATTCGGCTCCTTACCTGAAGGGTCATCGTTCAAATCAGCCCATGATTTCTTGGGTGATCGACATATGTTCAAACAGTGATTCAACAGCTGTGCTTCTTCCGATCAGAACATAAACAAAGCTCCAAGAACTATTGGATCACCGTTTGAACGCGTGTTGATTGCCTAGATAGTTATGAACAATACCTAGGTAATCACCACTCAGAAGAGGATCCTGATCCATGGAAGGGAGCCTTTGCCTCATCATCGCTCGGGTCGACTGATTATGGGTTCAGGTCGGTATACCTCACTATTGTTAATTGCTCCTACGAAAGCATTGTTTGTCGCTTTGCCATATAGGGGCTTTAGCCTGGGGGTTATGATCACTACTATGGAGCACCCATTTTTCTTTTTCTTTTTTTATTACTAATTAAAGAATGTAAACTCAAATTGTTCATTGAAATCGAATTAATAGATAAATGTATAAATCGATAAGGTTTTTATTTAAAAAATATATATGTTTATTAAATGGTGAGATTCGAATTCGAATTGATAAATTATCAATTGTGGTTTTGAACTAGTTAAAATCGATCTACTATTAAATTGATTATACATATGTTATTTAATGCTTTATAGTTGATTTTACACCATATTTTTTTAATTTAAAACTATTTTCATTTTGTAAGTCACAATTTGGGCTAGATGTGGTGTTCAACCCTACCAACATCAGATTCCTTTATTGGGCTTAATCAAAAATTAAATCTATCCCAATTGAGCCCAAAACTAGGGAAAAGGCTGGGCATGTCACGATGGGGTGACCAGCATGTGTCATCCTCTTTCCTTCCTTTTTATAAAAGATATTTTTGTCCTCCACTCCTCCTATGTTCAGCCCTATGATTCATATTAGGGGTGTCAATCGGTTGGGCCGGTCCGGTTTCGGTTGGGTTTAATCGGGCTTGAAGACTTTCAAAGGCTACACCGTGTTCGCCCATTTAACTAATCGGGCTTAGTTATTGAGGGCATGGTACACTTTATATTCGGTTGGTCGGCCTCGGGCTATAATCGGGCTACTTTAATCGGGCTTTAGTCGGGCCTTAATCAGGCTACGGACATGTTTAATGTTAAACGGGTTTTAACCGGTTTTTAAACGGACCCTCTTTAAAATGTGCATTTATATTCCGGCCCACTCATGCAAGTCCAAAAAAATGAAAATGAATCAATAAATGATACCAAATATAACCATTATTTAAAATGTGAACATGTCTTTACTTTTTAGTTTTTATTCTTTAATTTGGGGGGGGGTAAAATAGGTATTCTACAATCATTAAAGGGTCGGGCCAAGTCGGTGCACAATAGGCCGGTCTCGGTCAGGCGCCCGACGGTCCAAGTAGCAAAACTGAGACCGACCATTTATAAACGAGCCAGGCTCAAGCCCGACACATTTAATAAACGGTCCGGGCCGGGTCAGTCTATAAACGGTCGGTCCTAGTCGGTTTAGTCGGGTCGGGCCACGAATTGACACCCCTAATTCATATATACCACTGGTTTACTGAAAACTGGTGGCATACTGAACCTTCTCCTTCAAGACTAATAATTCAAACGTATAAGTCGAACTAGGAATAAAGTCAAAACTAATAAAATCTGTTTAGCTAAGACCATTTATTAATTAATAATATTGATTTGAAATATTGAGATCGTTTGTTAAGAAGGAGAAACGTTTCCTATGGGGGGAGTGTGGCTCCAACTTGTGCATGAGGGCCACTAGAAGTGCATGAGTAAGCATCAATAGAGGGTGCATGAGAAAGCATGTGTTAGTAAACACCACTATAAGTGTTTTTATTTTAAAACAAAAGACATATTGTGGCGTTTATTAGTAAACGTCGCTAATTTTTTTTTAATTACAAATGCTTACATTCTTTGTTTTCATTCTGGATATCAATAAAAATTGATAGATTTTCACAAGACATTACACAAGAATCTGATAAATGGCTATCCATTGCCTACAAAAGTTCAGTTGGAACAACGTATGTAACCAACCAGATTATCATCCATAGTAACATAGTAACATAATAAGTTTTCAAAATAAAATTTCACACATCATGGTAGCCAGGTCAATCCCCAAGTCGGGTAGAAGACAAAATTCATGCAAGTACCTGAAAAAATAAAAAATACCAGTCAAGTTCTTGTTAAAGATCTACAAAAGTTTCATACATTTCATAAGTAGCAATTGTTCACAGGTAGGTTTCTATTTTTGAGTTTCAGGGTCTGGTCATTCTTGCAATGATTAGACCTCGAAACTCACCCTGCTTTTTGGTAAGATCATAATTTGTTTTAGTAGTATAGGCTTGGTCATCTCTGAATACACCACCAGTGTCTGACTTACACATTAGCTTAATCTACTGGTTGTAGCTTCAGCTTGAAGAGTTGACGCTCAGGAGAGGAGATTGTGGGATTAAACCCTATCATATGCATGTGTGAGTGGGGGGTGTGTGTACGAGTAAGTGGCCGTTGACCCTTATAACTCCTAGGCTGGCCAGTAACGCTTAATAGGATAATAGATCACAAAAAAATACTCTCCATAGAAGAAGATTTGAAGAAAACATTCTTGAAAGAAACTTCCCAATGCATTTCCTGTTCACCAATAGTCCGATATATAGACTGCCTTCTCATCTCATCAACCCATCTAAAAGAGTTGCAAGAATTTAATGACACAGACAACTAACAACAACTACCCAACACAATTGATTATGTTGTGTGCAAAATCCGCACTCACATGAAATAAGGTAGTAGAGCCCTCAGAGCAGCAGAAATAGATGATCCAGTTTTGTCAATCTCTACCCATTATCTATATAAGGTAAGGGTTTACAAATGGTCATCTGCCACACTGCAGATCATAATGGATCTTTGCAAGAAAAAAAAAAAAAAAAAGAACATAATGGATCCAAATTTTCTTGACAGGTATGCAGAATTTGTCAAATGATAAAATAGAAATTTAAAAATTTTAATTCTATGAAAAAATGTGCAGTAGTGGTTAGTATAATATAGAAATGCATGAACATACACGTGATACATATACATTTGAAAGATAGAATTTGATTTTAAAATTTGACATATGACTATTCATAAAATGTTTTCATTATCTATTCCCACAGTTAAAATTGCCACAATTTTTTCTCTGTGACACAAAATGACGAACCATTTAGAAAGCCTTTCAAAACAAACCCATCCAATTTAGTCCAATGAGCTGTTTTACCAAAAAAATCCATTGAGCTGTGAACTATAAGTTGGCCTTGCTATACAATCGGCCTTGGGAAGGTATACAGATTTGAAAAAAGAAAAAGAAATTTTGAAAAATCAACAATTTTGAAAAGTAGTTTGACAAACTAAGATTCGAAGAAATTGGAAGAGAAAAAGTCCAAATGTCTACACTTGATGGGCCTATGTGATTGACATTATTATTTTCAACAAAAGAAATTAAATGTAAATGATGATTTTTTTGACAAAAATTACTTTCATAGTCCCCTTTTTTAGGGGGTAGACATTCTTATATTACATAGAATTGACTAAAATTTTGGCATTTTTTTTTTTTTTGG
>NC_056558.1:30777712-30809973 GCF_013358625.1 Macadamia integrifolia
GGGCGGGGGGTGGGTGGGTGTTAAGTTGGGAATGTACATTTACATCCTTACTGTTAGATCAAACACCAAGAAACACGAATAAAGGGAGACAATAGATCCGTACGACACAAAGATTTAACGAGGTTCACACACCAGGGTGGTGTGCTACGTCCTCGGGCGAAGAAGAAGATGATTCACTATGCAGAAGAGAGATTACACCCTAGCAGCGGCGAGGAAGAACTCGCCCTGAAACCCTAGAATACAATGACTTTCTCAACAAGCAACAGTACATTATATATACTCCAAATCGCGGTTCGACCCATCGGGTCGCGGTCGGTAGGCCCAAGCCCTCTGCTTTCATCACAGATCTCAGAAAAATTTTTCATTCGGGTCGCCACCAAAATATGTCGGATCGGATCAATCTTCAAAACGGGTCAAGAATTCGAGACAAACTTAACACTTACCTTTCATATTTTTGAAATTACTACACCACTCTCTAGACAAGCACAACATGTAGTGCTTTCTTCAATCTCAATTGTCTTTCTCCAAAATATAAAATTGGCAGGTTTTGATGGAGGTCGAAATAGATGAAACACTTAAAAATGAAAATTTAACTATGAAAATAGTACGAAAAAGGCCTAGCATAAAGCGCATTATAGTCACAAGAGAAAAACAAATAATGCCTAAAACGCCCTCGAAATATATATATATATATATATATAGAGAGAGAGAGAGAGAGAGAGAGAGAGAGAGAGAGTGAGAGAGTGAGAGAGAGAGAGTGATATTATTCATTAATCAAGTCATAGGTATCTCATATATTCATACCTAATTATTTTTCACAAAATGGTGGCAAAAAGTAAAAATTGTACAAATCTTTTTTATTTTTCAATTCGATCCATCCCATCTGTTTGTAGAGTTATGTACTCATTTTAGAACACAGAAAAGATCTTGTATCAATATCTCAATTTAAATTTAGGAAGAAAGATCGCTACCCATATGTGTTCTCTACGCTCACATACAGGATACTGTGAAAAAACCCTTACCTCTATAGTTTTTGTAGTATCTTATATCTGGGCATAGAGAGTGCTGACCGCTACCATTCTTTTCCCCTTAAATTTAAATTGAAACATGAGTTTTGTATCACATTCTATGTTTTTAAGAAATATTTATCAAATAAAGTGGGAAAACAATCTTATTATACACGTTTATGTCCTTCAAATTATAAAAATAAATATTAAAGTGGTTTATTTTATTTTATTTTATTTTAGGGGTAGTTAATAGGTGACCTGGTGGGGTCTGTGGGGAATCTCCTTAAAATGAAGAAATAAAAAAAGAAAAAGAAAACAAAGGTTTATATCAATGAATGTATTCCATTATAGAAATGGAATGTAGACAAAGATGTTATGCACCTAACAAACATAAGAGAAATTAAATAAGTGATGACTCATTTGTCCTCTTTTAAACTACCACAATGTCGTATCAGTTTTTAAAAAAACTGTTGTTGTCGGCCACATGGTTTAAAAATTAGGAATCGTCCGATTCCAGTCGATTTCGGTCTATTTTGTTCTATTTTTGGACGAATTTTATCGATTTTAACTGATTCAAATCGGAATCGATACACTAACCGATTCCCTAACTCTATTTTTTAAAAGCTTGTTCGGCAACAGTTTTGCATCCAGAATCCCCTTAATTGCTCTTAGTGTGAGTTAAAATGACTCATCATTAAACCGGGCAACTCACCCAATCATTAACAACATATTTTAAACCATGAGGATCATAATCTTTGATTAAAGAATAATGAATGAGAAAAAGTTGTACACATCATGGTGTGTATGGTCTTTTCATACTCTCTCTTCTCTTGACATTCTCTTTATTTTGTTAACATTTTTCTCCTCCCTATGCGGTTTCTTTATAGACCGTGTGGCATTCCCTCCCATGTCCTTGCTTGCTGGTTTACCCTTAACTCTGGTATTTAAATTATGATAAGAACATAAAAACATAAAAATAAAAAATAAAATCCATGAACCCATTTCACATCTCTCTAGAAATATAACACCTAAATATATGAAAAAACAAGCTTAAAAGACTGTGTGGTCCTTGCACCCAGACACAATATGGATGCAAAACGACCGCCCTTCTTTCATTAAAGGTGAAAATTCCGTCCATGTTGATACTTCTACTAATGTTCCAATTGGCATTGCTCTAATTTAGAGGTCACACTACTTTTCAGCGAACCATCTTTCCAAAAATATATGGAAATTTTTTTTCTAAACAAGCATCATAGGAGAGCACACCAATGATGTGCTACAAAATGATAGTATATAGGAATGCAGAAATGTCATTTTATTTGAGGGAGAGGGATAAACATATGGGTGCAAGCATAGCTTACTCTGATGGCTTAGAAAAAATATTTTTGACCAAAAAATGCTTAAATTAGGGTGAATAAACTGTTGTATGATAGAGAATCTTATTATAGTAGTTCAATCTTCAAATCATCCAATAAATAAAGGGAATTAACTTTTTTTTAAATCTATTATCCTAGTGAACGTCGTTAGTCAATGGTCAATCTACTTGGCGATAATAGAGCTAATGACCACCTTCTCTTGCACACACATCCATTCACAAGTATAAGATAGGTTTCAATCTCACAATCTCCTCTCCTGAACACGGACTTGAAAAACCTGTCACCACTGTTGTTTTTACCACTAGGCTTAAGCTAGTGTTGCTTGTCATGTATTTGGGTTGAATTACAAACCAAACACTAATAACAAATCTCAGAATATTTTTCTTTTCAGAAAAGGGTCCTACTAGGGAAGACTTTTCCGGAGCCAGATCCTCCCATCGATATTCCAGTGAGAACCATCTCAAGAGATAGATCCAACAACCTGGTCTTTATCTGTTCTGGATTCTTTCTCTCTCCCAAAACAAAATTTCATATCAGAAGAAAAAAAATATATATTCTCTACTTCGTCTTTTAGATAACAGATAAAACTGAAGCAGATCTCCCTCTAGAAAAAACACAAAAGCCAAACAAAAGCAGAAGCTGGGCAAGCTGCATAAATTCATCTTTGATCTTGGATTCAAAAAAGTGAAAATGGAAAAAAAAGAGAACCCAATTAGACAGAATTTGCAGAGTGAGCAACAATAGAAGTAAATACAACTTTTGGTTTCTAACAATCAAGACCTGTTAGAAAACAGAGTATCCCATATTTCATTAAAGACCTCCATGATAACTCTATGATAATGAGAGGAATTCAAAGATAGAAAACACTCTAATAGTTTCTCCAGATCCTCTGCTGCAAATAACTGCTTCTCTAAGATCATTTCCACCATTGATGTCTTGAAATCCTTGTACGGGTTGCTAGACCGTTTCACCACTGCGATGCTTTCTTTAACTATGCCTCCTGAATCAAATGGGTCATGACCCATTTCAGAATTCCTTCTCGAATCTCTTCTCCGGCGAACTTCAGCTATTTGCTGGTGAAAATTCTCGTTCCGGCGGTAAATTTCAGAAGAATCAGAGGAGAAACTCTTTGAAGAGAAGAAAGTCTCGGCCTCATCTCCAGACTCTTCAGTGCTGAACCACCCACTATCACTTTCTCCTGATGAAGAATCGAAATGAAATCTTCCTTTTTTTCTGATTGACGACCTCTGGGTCTTCTTCGATTTCGTCTCCTTTGACCTAATTTTCCCCCCTTTTGGTTCGAACTCCTCAAGCTTGTAATACGAATTCAAAGGCGAAGCGGGTGATGCAGGGGGGCAAGTTCTTCCTTTGGAATCATCAAAGCCGACACATTCGCTTCGTTCCATCACTTCCGAACTCTGCAACATCTCCATTGTCGCGAAACCATCAGCTGAAGATGATTCCATTCTGGGTGTAGATATGGATGACAAACTTTGATCTTTAGGTGACAAAGGCTCAATTGGATGGAAATCATTGCGGGTTTTAGAGATGAAGACCTGCTTTTCGATCAAAACGGCCGCGCTTCGGGACCTACACAACCCGAATGAAGAGCGGAACATGCGAGAGAGTCGTAGTTTGAATCCACCCCCCATTAGGGTGATTGCAGAGACACAGAACTTTGAACCGGAGATTGCGCTCTTTGTATATATGACTTTGCAAGAAAGAGAATAAACATGTTTCTTCCTTCCTTGACGTTTAAATGGAAGAAAGAATATAAATATATATATATATATATATATTTTAAATCTATTTTAATCATATATCACTGAAACGAAATGCAATAAAAAAATTTCTAAAAATATTGCAAAGGTCAAGAGGTGGTATTTTGAGAAACTTTTGCTTTGTTATTCAATATTTTCCTTACCATCCAAGGTTTCAACTATCGGTATTGTATCGGTTGTATCGATCATATCATATTGGTATCGGCTAAGATCGATATCAATATCTGCTTGATTTGGATTGATTATCCATATCGTTTCAGGGGTAACATAGTAAAAAAAACCTCACCGATACCAATTCGTATTGTTTCAATATTAGCTGAGATCGATACCGATACCTAGAACTAAATCCTTATTACCACCAGGGTTTTAAGTATTGGTATCAGATCAATCATATCGTATTGGTATAAGCCTCAACCGGATCAGTCAGATCGTTTTGAATACTTCAGAACGATCAATGCTAAAATCATTTTGATACCGTTCTGGAATAAATTAAATCGGACCTTAATAGACAGATCTATCCCTATTTAAAATAAAAAATAAATCATTTTTATGACAATTTTATCCTTGGACCATACATGTGAAATGGGATTGAAAAGATCAGGATTAGAGAATGATCATGACTAATATAGTTTCAATTTGATCAATACTAACCATTCCATTCCGTTTCTCAGAACCATGATCTACAGCGATACAAATCAATATCAGATTGGTAATGGAGGAGACTGATACCATGATTATACATATAGGTGGTGGGGTCTGTTAAGCATAAATTGGAAAATGAGATGAGAGTGCTGAGCTAATAGTTCGAAACTAAGTAGGCCATCCTTACCCAAAAAAATAAATTAGTAGGCCATCTCCAATAGATTTTTTTTTTTTTTTTTTTTTTTTTTTTTGAAGTTTTTAAAGTTAGGCCAGATTGATTGCATAAATTTTGGACTGAGCGAATACTTTAACTTTTCTAAATAATCAAATCATTAGATGCTTCAAAATTTTATGACTGCGCTGATGTTTCAATACAAGATCAGGTACTACCTACCTTCATAGTCATTGACGAAGCTGTTTAGTGTTGCTTCTTCAATTGAGTTTTTCATTTTCTCTCTTTTTTTTTCTTTTAATTTCTTCAATTGAGTCATAGTCACAGTTTCAGTTATATAAATGAATATATTTGAGTATAAGTGTTCTTAGTAGGTTATATCAATTACCAACTCACTAATTTCTTATCAGTAGAAAATAATAAACCTAATAGTGTGTTTTGGGATCTAATCCATTCAACTACGCCACCCCAGTTGTCGATAGTGAAACAGTCCATATAAAATGCCCCTTCTTCCGGTAAAAATAAATACAATAATGAGACTGTCTAAATGACATTTTCTATAATTAAAACTTAGCATATTATTTTAATTATACGTTGCTTGTATTATTTTCAAATGTTTTTTAAGTTAGGGTTTTTAAAATTGTATCATTAATGTATAATGTCATTATAAAAACATTGTCATTGGCTTGCATATTTTTTGAATAAACATATAATTAGGGGTGTCAATTGGTCGATTTGATTTGATTTCGATTGGGTTGAATCGATTTCGGTGTAAGAATAAGGGAAACCAATGAAATAACCTAGAGGGGGGGTGAATAGGTTATACTAGTGGAAATTAACTCTTTTCGATATATAGATTCCAAGTGTGATTGCAAATTAAAAACGATGCTGAATAAATAAAATAGGCACAATCACACACAACAAGATTTATAGTGGTTCGACTCAATTCGAGTCTAGTCCACTCCCTACAAGAATCCTCTTGTAACGTATTCCACTAGTTCTCCCTTTCAGTACGGTAGTTAGGGAAGAAAATCTTTACAATCTTTTTCACGGATAAGAGTATCTTTATAAATCTCTTTTATAGGTAAAGAGACGCCTTTACAATTTCTTTTGGAGGTAGAGAGACATCTTCCTCTTTTTAGGATAAGAGAATCCTTACAATCCTAAGTACAGTCTAGAATTGTAAAAACAGAAATAAATAAGAAGTAGTGGAATAAGAGGAATACCTCAAATGTGGTGCAAATGCTAAGAATGAGATATGAATGATGCACCTTTGTAAAGTCCTTTCTTATGGCTTTGACTTGCACAGGAGAGAGTGAAGGACTTGATTGAGACTTGAGCCTTTTGTTGGGATTAAAGTAATCGAACGACTCAAGTAGAATAAAATAATCTTAATAAATGTTGAATGCTTACAATAATGCTCTTAATGCTCTTTCTTAATTCATATTTAATTAAGAGTGGTTTGGGTATTTATAGGTGAGCTTAGTGAAGCATTTTAGGCAGAAAATCAGGCTCTAATGGTCGTATTCTGGGACCACCGATCGATCACCATCGGTAGCCGATCGATCGAAAAGAACCATTGAGGTCAAAAACTAACTGCTGGAGCTTTTCCAGGGAGGCACCGGTCGATCGGGACTTTCTATTGATCGATCGGGACTTTCTACCGGTCGATCGGCTATGGTCTTGGATAGTTTCGATCGATCGGGTATTCCATCCTATTGACCGCCAACATGATAGACTGTTTTGACAGAATGCTGTCATACTGACTAGTTGTCAGTGTTTTGACCATAACTTTTTGGTCTGACCTTAGATTGACCTAAGATCAGTTGCATTGGAATCGCAACTCAATTTCCTACAACTTCCATGAAGATTTCATCTTCTAATACCAATTTTAAGATTACCCAAAATACCCTTGAGTCAGGTTAATATGTTTTCACGGTTTTCCTAGAGCATATTGCACTCTACCACCTAAGGTCATTCTAATATGATGCATGAGGTGTGTGCGTATGTAATGTGTGTACAAATTACAAAATATATTCTCTATCCTATGGTCTTCATCTTAGGTTTGTTATTTTCATTATTATGGGTCTTGATGTCTTCATCTTCGGTCTTGAATGTCTTTAAGCTTGAAGGTCATGTTTGTATGAGTTCAAACCTTGATATCTTGATTCGACCTTCTAAGTGTTTCTTCAAACTAATTACACTTTCTTCAAGCTAATCATATTTTATCAAACTAAGTTAAAGGCGTATATTTGTTTGTTAACACCAAAACATAGTAAGAAGTGTGGACATGTTTCCCAACAATCTCCCCCTTTTTGGTGATGACAAACAAATACATGCAATATAACCAAATACAATAAATGACAGTAGCATAGTGCAGAGTTCAATAAGATAGCACAGTGCAAAGTTCAATAATATATTTTAATTCAGTGATAGATACTTGTCATTTCAACAAAGATAGATACTATAACGATAGATTTTTTTTGTCATTTCAACAAAGATAGATACTATAACGATAGATGTTTTAATGATGTCATTTCAACAAAGATAGATACTATAACGGTAGATGTTTTAATGATGTCATTTCAACAAATAATATATACTTGTCATTTCAACAAAGATAGATACTATAATGATAAATGTTTTAATGATGTTTCTCCCCCTTTTGTCAACAGCAAAAAGGGAATCAAAATGACACAAGTTATTAAAATGCTCCCCCTGAGTATGTGCCAAAGAAAAATTAAATTAACATAACACAAAAAATTACCATAGGTTCAACTTTGTATCTCAGAGTATTTCAGCAAAAAGTAACATAAAAGACTAAATCAAAGACTAAGTTCCACAAGATAAAAACAGAGTACGAGTTTAGTAAGATTATATAAAAGGAGTAAGGACTCCTAATCCTCTGCATCCTCATCCTCTGTGTCTTCCTCTTCTTCTTCTTCTTCTCCGTCATCTTCATCTTCCTCGTCTTTGCGTAGGAGCTTGAGAATCTCATTCTGATTTCTTTCCATCTTCACCAATTGGGCAAGGATGATGTTCCCAACCTTCTGAAGATCAGCAACGGTCACATAGGCTGACGCATCATCACTTCCTTGTTGCTATGGCTGGCTGGGTCCAGCATCAGTTTTTTTGGAGCCGATGGTCTGCTTGGAAAGAAGGTACATCTTGCGAATAGTGGAAAGATTGATCTCTTGAGGAAAATGTTCAAATGATTCACCAAAAAAATCCACATGAAAGTGGTCCAGGATTTGGCAAATCACCCTTCCATAGGGAAGATTTCTCTTTTGAAGTCTATCACCATGGATAATCATGGTTTTGAGCAGAATGTAAGGAAGGTGATGCTCACAGTCTTGCAAACACAGTAGGTGAGATAAGCATAAAATGGGGAGACTTCATCTCTATGACCACTCTTTAGTAGGATGTTGTAGGAGATGATGAGATTTACAATCCCCCCTATATCGGTGAGTTCCTTAGCCATAATCTTGTGAGTATTAGTATATTCCTTCATGATGCTAGAGTACACACAGTCAACATCCATGAATTATTTTATATAGGTCTTGGGTTGATCGTATTTGAGTTTCCCTGCCATAGAGATGTCTAGGATTTCTCCTAATATCAGAATGTCTATATCTATAGGAACTCCCTTAACATAGGAATGGACTAGAAGGTTGTCACCTTCACCAGAGAAAGTAAGGTTGCAAAAGAACATTTTGACAAGGTGGGGATAACAGTTGAACTCTAGTTTGAGAATGCTGACCCATTCCAAAGCATCAAATAGGTCTTTGATGTCATACCTGGACAAAGAGTCATAATTGATGGTTCTACCTTGCTCTATGTGTCGAGAGATGTAGAGATCCCATGATTCTTGAGCAATAGAGGAGGAGAACCAGATATCTTTGTCAGAGGCCTTCCTTTTTCCCTTCTGAGCTACTGTCTTCTTGCCTCTGTGGGGGCGGTGAGAGTCCATGATGATGAGGGCGTAAAAAGATAAGAGATGCAAGCGTTTTTGAGAGAGAAGGGAGAGGATCTTGAGAGATCTAGGTTAGAAATGGGTTATACGCTAGGGTTTTGGGAGAGGAATAGTCGAAATAGGGTTTTAGGCCAAAAGGGGTTTTTTAAATGAGACACAGTGGTTCAAAAAATCGATTTTAAAGGAGTTCAGAATCGATTTTTCAGCAGCGCCGATCAACCGATAGATTATGGCGATCGACAGGTAATCCTTTCAGTCAGAGGAGGTCGACCGAAAGATTTGAGTCGGTTGACCGGTAATCCTTTCGATCAGAGGTGGTCGATCGAAAGATTTTAGGCGGTCGATCGAAAGATTCTAAAATTTCCTGAAAACCTAGAAAATTTTGAATTTTAAAAGGGTTTTTCAAGTCTGGGCTTTTGGAATAAATAAGCATGAAGGAATGTTTATTCATTCAACCAAATGGGTTACAAATGCCAAGTTCCTTAAACGCTCTTCACCTAGTGGTTTAGTGAATATATTTGTGAGTTGTTTCTCGGTTTCAATGTATTCTAGAGAAACATCGCCATTTTGAATGGTGTCTCGTAGAAAGTGGTATCGAATATCAATGTGCTTTGCCCTTGAGTATAAAATTGGATTTTTACTCAAGTTTATGGCACTGATGTTATCGCACATGATTGGGCAAGATTCGAAACTCACTCCAAGATCTTGGAGAGTTTGCTTCATCTAAAGGATTTGGGCACAACATCTATCAGCTGCAACATATTCAACTTCGGTGGTAGATAGAGCAACGGAGTTTTGTTTCTTGCTAAACCAAAATATAAGGCAAGAGCCAAGAAAGTGACAGGTACCACTGGTACTTTTTCTGTCGATATGGCAGCCTACGAAGTCAGCATCTGAAAAGTTGACCAAGTCAAGGAGTTGGTTTTTAAGGTACCATAACCCAACATCACATGTGCTTTTCAAATATTTAAAAATTCTTTTTACAGCTGTGAGGTGAGATTTCTTAGGATCAGCTTGAAACCGAGCACATGTACATTCACTGTATATGATGTCAGGTCTACTAGCCGTTAGATGTAGAAGGCTCCCAATCATGCCTCTATATCTAGTTACATCCTCAGAAGTGCCATCCTCATCCTTGGTTAGTTTTAAGGATGAACTCATCGGAGTGTCTGAAGATTTTTTACTGTTAATGTCAAATTTCTTTAGTAGCTCCTTGGTGTACTTGCTTTGGTTTATGAAAATTCCATTATCTGCTTGTTTTATTTGAAGTCCAAGGAAGAAATTTAACTCTCCCATCATACTCATTTCAAATTCATTGCTCATCTTGCTACTGAAATCGGTACACATTTTCTCGTTGGTTAAGCCAAAGATGATATCATTTACATAGATTTGAACAATGAGTATGTCATTCATCAAGTTCTTCACGAACAGGGTTGTGTCAATCCTCCCCCTTGAGAAACCATTTTCTATCAAGAAAGTACTTAATCTCTCATACCAAGCTCTAGGGTCTTGTTTGAGGCCATGTAGGGCTTTCTCAAGTTTATAGACATGGTTTGGAAACTTAGGGTCTTTAAAACCAGGGGGTTCTCTTCTTGAATGTATCCATTCAAGAAAGCACTTTTGACATCCATTTGATATAGTTTAAAGTCCTTATGGCATGCAAAAGCTAGTAGCATTCTAATGGACTCTAACCTTGCTACTGGTGCAAAAGTTTCATCATAGTCTATTCCCTCTTATTGATTATACCCTTTGGCAACTAGTCTCACTTTGTTTCTTACTATGTTTCCATCTTCATCCAGTTTATTGCGAAAGACCCACTTAGCACCAATGATGGTGTGGTGGTCAAGTCTTGGGATAAGTTCTCATACCTTGCTTCTTTCAAATTGGTGAAGCTCCTCTTGCATGGCAATAATCCAATCATTGTCTTTTAGTGCTTCTTCTATGTTCTTGGGTTCGATCCTTGAGATAAATACAGTATGATTGCATACCTCTTGGGTTTTAGATCTAGTTTGGATTCCTCCATTTATATCCCCTGTGATGTTTTCCAAGGGATGATTCCTATGCGGGATGACTTCCTTAGGAAGTGTTTCTATTTTTCGATGGTGACATCATTTGAATCATCAAGAGAAATATCATTAACTTTGTTCTTAAGTTCATTAATCATGATATCATCATCATCAATAGGAGATTTGTTTAAGTCATTAGGTAATGATTCATCAAATCGTACATTCATAGATTCTTCAACCATTAATGATTTTTTATTAAAAACTCCATATGCCCTACTGTTGAGTGAATATCCTAAGACTATTCCTTCATCAGATTTTACATCAAACTTTTCAAGATAGTTTTTAGTGTTTAAGATGAACCATTTACACCCAAAAACTCTAAAATAGTTTACTTTTGGCATTTTGCCAAAGTACAATTCATAAGGGGTCTTAGAAAGTAAAGGTCTGAGAATTATCCTATTTAGCACATAACAAGCTGTATTTATAGCTTCAACCCAAAAATACTTAGGCCATGAATACTCATTAAGCATAGTCCAAGCTGTCTCTTGTAATGACATGTTTTTCCTTTGGACTACCCCATTAGATTGAGGTGTTCTAGGAGCGGAGAAGTTATGGTCAATACCATGCTTGTTGTAATATAAGTCAAATTGACTTATATTATCAAATTCTCCTCTATGGTCAATCCTCATAGAGGTTATAGTATACTCTTTATGATTTTGTAGTCTATTACATAGAGTTGCAAATTCATCGAAGGCATCATTTTTGTTTTTCAGAAAAACAGTCCAAGTGTATCTAGAGTAGTCATCAACGATTACAAAGGTATAATTTTTACCACTCATACTAGATATATTGATAAGTCCAAATAAGTCTAATTGAAGTAGTTCCAATGGTCTAGAGGAAGAGACAATATTCTTCAACTTGTGGAAGACCTTGGTTTGTTTGCCTTTTTGACAAGCATCACAAAAATTTTCTATTTCATACTTGATTTTAGGGAGGTTCCTCACAAGATCCTTGGATGCAATGGTTTGAATTAACATGACATTTACATGTCCAAGTCTTCTATGCCACAATGAAGACTCACTATGGTTAGAAATCAAGCATGCATTGAAGGAACTTGATTCATCAAGCATACAAACATAGATATTGTTTTTCCTAGACCCTTTTAGTATTGAATTATCATTTGCATCTTTAATGCAACAATGGGAGACATTAAATTCTACTTTGTATCCAATGCTACGTAACTGACTCACACTTAGAAATAATTCAGATTTTTCACAAAGTAAACATTCGAGATTGAAATATCTCAAAGTTTTATTTTTCCAATACCAGTAATTTTTCCTTTGCTGTCATCTCCAAAGGAGACCCAACTTCCGTCGTAGTCCCGTAAGCCTAAGAATAGGTTCTTGTTGGATGTCATGTGTTTGGTGCATCCACTATCGATGTCCCATTCAACTTCTACCTTATTCTTCAAGCAAACCTATAACAGAAATTTAATAGTACATTGGTCCCCATAATCTCATGGGTCCATTATTGTTAGTGTCAAACTTTCCTACTGGAACACAAATGGTTTTGTACTTTTTAGGTATTTGGTTATGCCTTTGGGATGACTTTGGGTTTCTTTGGGTCCTTTGATGTTCATAAGGTCCATTTGATCTTTGAGGAATATAGTATCTTTGAAATCTATAGGATCCTTGATCTTGGTATTTCCCTTGTGGTCTATAAGTCTCCCGAGGGTAGTCTCATACCCTTGGTATTGTCTTTGGGGCCTTTCAATAGAGTATTCTCTTTGAGGTTGGGTTTTTCTATACCTAGGCATAGGCCTAGAGTCTTCTTGAGACCTATATTGCCTTCTTAGGGGTGTGTAATAGTAGGCATGGCTAACTCTTGGTCTCTCAGTTTGAGAATTGAGTTTCTTTTTTTTCTTGGAGTGACACTGGTTTATGGAATGTCCTGTCTTTTTGCAAAAATTACATTTAATGTAAGAGGTGGATGGTTGGTTTCTTTGGTCACCCCTTCTTGGATTCTCACTTCTAGATGGATTTTGTCCATTGTAATCCAGTCCTTCTCTTTCATTTGGACCTTTCCTTTGAGATCCAAGAAGATTATTAAGGTTCCTTTGCCCTTGGGTAAATGTGCAGAAGGTGGAGTTCAACTTAAAGTTTTCTTCCTCTAGTTCACTCACCTTTGAGGTTAGTGCATCCACTCTCTTATTTAGTGTGTCAACATCTTTTTCAAGTTCATTCTTATCAGACTCTAATTTAATACTTTCTTCATACAAGGCCTCGAAGGCTTCTTGAAGCTCCTCATTAGAGTCCCTTATTAAGGATTCAAGTTGAGTTCGACATACCTCTTGTTCTTCATCTTCAATGGCCATCAAAGCGAGGTTGGTGACTTCTTCTCCAAATTCACTTTTCTCCTCTTCATCACTTGAGTCACATGTGACTGCATAAGCCTTCTTCTTTGTTTTATGTGGGCATTCGGTTCTGAAGTGTCCAGGCTTTCTGCACTCAAAACAGATTATATCTTTAGAAGAGATTTCCTTGGGTTTAATTTTAGATTTATATTTTTCTCCATAGGATTTGTCTCCATAGGATTTGTTCTTGTGTTGAAATCTTCCTTTCTTTTTGAGGAACTTGTTGAACTTCCTCGTGATGAGTGAAATTTCTTTTTCTATATCGAATTCTTCATCTTCTTTATCATCGCTTACTTCTTCGATAATTTGAGTTGACTTTAGAGCTATGGTTCTCTTTTTATTCTAAGGATTTGGTTTGTCGGCGTTTAACTCTACTTCATGAGTTTGTAGAGATCCAAGCAAGTAGTCCAAAGAGATTTTCGTCAAGTCTTTGGCTTCTTCTATTGTTGTTTTCTTGGGTCTCCAAGCTACAGGCAAGGCCCTTAATATTTTCCTGACTTTTTTAGCGTTAGTATAATTTTTGCCTAAACTTTTGATACTGTTCATAATATCAATAAATCTTGTAAGCATTAGAGTTATTGACTCATTTTCTTTCATAAAGAAAGATTCGTAATCAGAAACGAGTTGGTCTACATTTCTTTCCTTTACCTCTGCTGTACCTTCATGTGTGACAATAAGCATATCCCAAATCTCTTTAGCTGTGTCACATGCTATAATTCGGTTGAACTCTTGTTCGTTGAGGGCACACTGAAGGAACGTGATTGCACAAAAGTTGTATTAGATGAGAATGATGTCTTTAGCTATCCATTCCCCTTCATCTTTCAATACTGTCTTTCCATCAACTATTTTGGTGATGGTGTATGGCTAATTCTCTATGGCTCTCCATACAAGAATATTGTGACCACACATAAAATTTTTGAATCTGCACTTCCAGAAGGAAAAGTTCTCTCCATTAAAGTAAGGGGGTCTCGAGGTGTTCATGCCTTGTGGTGGTCCTTGGAATGTGACCATAGTCTTTGACTCACTTTTAAAATGATATAGTCTTAAATAAATTGAGCTCCTGCTCTAATATTAATTGAAATAACTTAGAGGGGGGTGAATAGGTTATACTAGTGAAAATTAACTCTTTTCGATGTATAGGTTCCAAGTGTGATTGCAAGTTAAAAACAATACTGAATAAATAAAATAGGCACAATCACACAATACAAGATTTATAGTGGTTCGACTCAATCCGAGTCTAGTACACTCCCTAAAAGAATCTCCTTGTAAGGTATTCCACTAGTTCTCCCTTTCAGTACGGTAGGTAGGGAAGAAAACCTTTACAATATTTTTCATAGATAGGTAGAGAGGTGCATTTACAATTTCTTTTGGAGGTAGAAAGACACCTTCCTCTTTTTAGGATAAGAAAATCCTTACAATCCTAAGTACAGTCTAGAATTGTAAAATAGAAATAAATAAGAAGTAGTGGAATAAGAGGAATATCTCAAATGTGGTGCAAATGTTAAGAATGAAAGATGAATGATGCGCCTTTGTAAAGTCCTTTCTTATGGCTTTGACTTGCACAGGAGAGAGTGAAAGACTTGATTGAGACTTGAGCCTTTTGTTGGGATTAGAGTAATCGAACGACTAAAGTAGAATAGAATAATCTTAATGACTCTTGAATGCTTACAATAATGCTTTTAATTCTCTTTCTTAATTCATATTTAATTAAGAGTGGTTTGGGTATTTATAGGTGAGCTTAGTGAAGCATTTTAGGCTGAAAATCAGGCTACCGATCGACCGCCATCGGTAGTCGATCGATCGAAAAGAATCATTGAGGTAAAAAACTAGTCGTTGGAGCTTTTTCAGGGAGGCATCAGTCTATCAGGACTTTCTACTAGTCAATCGGCTATGGTCTCGGACAGTTCCGATTGATCGGGATTCCATCCGATCGACCGCCAACATGACAGACTGTTTTGACAGAATACTATCATACTGACCAGTCATCAGTGTTTTGATCATAAATTTTTTGTCTGACCTCAGATTGACCAGAGATTAGTTGTATTGGAATCGCAACTTAATTTCCTACAACTTCTATGAAGGTTTTATCTCCTAATACCAAATTTAAGATTACCTAAAATACCCTTGAGTCAGGTTAATCTGTTTTCACAATTTAACTGGAGCATATTGCACTCTACCACCTAAGGTCATTCTAGTATGATGCATGAGGTGCGTGCGTATGCAATGTGTGTACAAATTACAAAATATATTCTCTATCCTATGGTCTTCATCTTGGGTCTTGATATCTTCATTATTATGGGTCTTGATGTCTTTATCTTCGGTCTTGAATGTCTTTAAGCTTCAAGGTCATGTTTGCATGAGTTCAAACCTTGATGTCTTGATTCAACCTTCTAAGTGTTTCTTCAAACTAATTACATTTTCTTCATGCTAATCACATTTTATCAAACCAAGTTAAAGACGTATGTTTGTTTGTTAACATCAAAACATAGCAAGGAGTGTGGACATGTTTCCCAACAACCAAAACCAATCTGTTAAGAAATTTTGGTTTTCGACCATTTTCTATTTCGGTCCTATTTGATTTTAGTTTTTGATTTTTTAATATCAGGTTAATACCAATGTGCGTGCGTATGCAATGTGTGTACAAATTACAAAATATATTCTCTATCCTATGGTCTTCATCTTGGGTCTTGATATCTTCATTATTATGGGTCTTGATGTCTTTATCTTCGGTCTTGAATGTCTTTAAGCTTCAAGGTCATGTTTGCATGAGTTCAAACCTTGATGTCTTGATTCGACCTTCTAAGTGTTTCTTCAAACTAATTACATTTTCTTCATGCTAATCACATTTTATCAAACCAAGTTAAAGACGTATGTTTGTTTGTTAACAGCAAAACATAGTAAGGAGTGTGGACATGTTTCCCAACAACCAAAACCAATCTGTTAAGCAATTTTGGTTTTCGGCCATTTTCTATTTCGGTCCTATTTGATTTTAGTTTTTGATTTTTTAATATCAGGTTAATACCAGTTTAGATCGGTTTATTATTGGGCTTAAACCATAATAAAATCTTACATTCATAACTTGTGGTGCCAAGATTTAAGAGAAAAAACTTTTTACTTTATGGTCAAATCATGGTTTATTATTGTAAAGGAAAGACAACTAATATTGAGACCAATGGATAACAAATTACTTAGAAGATAACTAACACTAAAATCAAAAAATGAACCATATTATCTAATCATTCAATTAACTATCCAATTAGTTTTTGTATAGTGAACAAGGAAATCAATGGAAGCATTATTATAATTCACAAATCAATTTCTCTATTCATAACCTCATATTCAATGATTTGTAACAATTCCCCTTACAATAAAAAATATTCTCATTAATATTGTGAAAAATGGATAGTCAATTCACCAATTTATAATCTCATAATCATTTATTTTTTATCGGTTTTATTCGGTTTGATTTTGATTTGGTTTTTGTTTGGTTTAGTTTTTGGTTCGGTTTGGACCGGTTTTCAACCGGTCCCAGCATACCTTAGTCCAAAACCAATCCAATAAGAATCGGTTTGGTTCGGCTCAAATTTTTTTAATCAGTTTTATCGGTTTGGGCTAGGTTTTGACACCCCTACATATAATTGGCTTTACTTGCTCCCATTGGGAAAAAGGGTTACAAATTATTTGACTTGACACTTTAAGGGATGTCAATAATTGTCCATTTTTATTATATGACAATATAGGGAGTTATTTATGAGAAATAGAAGTACGTAATAAAATGAAAAATACTGGCCTTGGTCAATTCCCCTAGACTCTTCATGAATGATTTCTTGACAACAAAGGTCCGTTTCCCCCCCCCCCCCGACAAATTCAAAATGGTAATATGTGTGGGCATTTGTGGAAGCAAAATGACATGTATATTTATAAAACTATATGTAACGTCTTCGAGTACAAGAAGCTGATTCGGACTTGAAATTATTCCTTATCCACATGACTTATCTAAAACCAAAAATGCTTGCATCCATATTTGATTTGAGTTCCTGTGATATTGACTTGCCCTTTTGTTAGCTTGCATGGTGTTGCTACCAAAAACCCCGTATGAGTTGATCCTGCACAAGCACAAACGGCAGAGGCCCGGAGCTTTGTCCGGGGTTAGTCCTCCGACGCTCAAGTTAGGATCGGCCGCACAGTTTTCAATATGGGAGTAATGGTGTGGGTATTGATGCTTACCTTCTTCCTTCCTCTCGGGCCCTCTTATATGGTTCCTAGGGTCTAGGGTTTTCTCTTGCCTTCCCCTGTCCTTCTCGGGTCCACCCTCCTCCCTTTCAGAGTTCCACTCGAATACGTCCATCCTTTTGGTGGGGAATATTCCCTTCATGCAAGCGACGTGATAGAGCGTGATAGAGTTTTTGTACTCCCTATCTGGTGGGCGACACGTGTCCCGGTGGGCGACGCGTGTCCTCACCCTACTGAGCGATCGATTTGGCCGTATCACATGGATTTAAAAACCAAAATTTGATCATGTAAATTGTTTTATTTGAATTAAAATCAGTGTCACCTAATCTCGATTTGAATCGATTCAACGCACCATTATTTGGATCATTAGAACTTAAGATTGTCTTAGGGAAAAACCTATCCAACTTATGAGTGCTATCTACAAGGATAAATGGCTTTGAAAACCATTTATATTAAAAGGATTATCTAATTTGATGCTATAAGTCAGAGATTAACTTTATGTATATCAACCAAATCGGGACTCTAGTTGATTCTCTCTAAAACGTTAAGCCCAGTTGATGCATGTGAATCTATAAGAAGAAGAGGTGTAAATTGGAGGAAGAATTAAGAGTAAGACTGGAAATAAAAGAAAGGGATTCATGTGAAGAAAGCTTTTCTTTAGAGGAGATAATTAAATCCCTTTGGATTTTGTTGGTAGTTGCACACTACAATAATATAGATCAGGTAGTATGATGATAAGATTGTATTGAAGGGTCAAGGCAACCCTAGAGGGATCCGGCTTGTCTTCAACGACTTAAGCTTCAACGAGCGTCCAACTATTTTGTCAATGGTCAGTATGTGGACTTCGACAAATTGAATGGCTGAACGACTTCACCTTCTTCACTCTCTCTTTCAATTGGTATTCCTGTGACCTTCTTCACTCTCTCTCTCTCTAAACATGCTAATTAAAACCTGATTGAAGCCCTCTTTCCCGATTGAACAATCGGACCAATCAGCTGAACGATTGTAGAGGGCGATGAACGATGGATTTGAGACCCGACTGAAACACGATGGATTTGAAATCCGACTAAAACCCTCTTTCGCTCTTCAAACATGCTAAAACCCTAACTTTTGAGGCGTCGGAGTTGTTGAGCACCAACAGATTTCCTAGTTGCTAGTAGAATAACTTGGGATTTTAGAAGATCAACTGATCAAGATTCTAGTTGTTGAGCACCAGCAGATTCTAACTGATCATCAGGATCGGATGAGGAAATTAGAAAGACAATGGCTTTACTCATTTGCAGGAGCTCCAAGACCTCGGTATCCCAAATTAGTTAGAGGTCAGACAATTGTGCATTGCAAGAAATCATATCTCTGTATGTTAATAGAATGTGGAATTAAGCAAAGTAAATGTCATTCTCCAAGCACTGTAATGCAAATGTTTCAGAGTTCTCTGTTTTGCCTTCAACCTCAAAGTGATTCATTTACAAGAAGATCAGTTGTTCAGCCGTTCAGCCGTTCAGCCGTTCGTTTAATTGAAGTCCATGTGTCGATCATTGGTAAAATTGCAGGACGCTCCTGTTGGAGATGAACTGGACCCACCCAAGAGTGGGGTTAATTGCGTATGAAAAATAAATTTTGACAAATGATGCTGGACAAGCCAGTGAAAACTATAATATGTCAAGTGACATGTATAAAATTTTTTATGTGCGTGAGAGAGAGAGAGAGAGAGAGAGAAGAATTTATAGTGGTTCGAAAAAGAAAAAAAAAATCCTACATCCACTCGTAAGTGATGACTCCACACTGGTCTTTCTATTAAATACTCCAACCTAGTTGTTTCCTTGGATTATCAGCAAACGACACTCTCAAAGATTCTCTATCTTGGGCAATATGAAGATGTGTGGTCTTTGATAAAAATATTTTCTAAGTCAAAAACCCTATTTTGATTTCAATACCTGAAAGAGATATTTTATTAAAAAGTCCAAGCAACTATATACCAATTTTTAGTTTTAGGTCTTTAGGAATAGAAAAATCTCTAATGCCCTTAGGCATAGAGAATTATTTTACAAAGACTTAAGATATAAAGAGAAATACAAATTACAATGTAAGATCCTAAGTTCTAGAGGCACATCTATTTGGTGAAGTCAATCTTTGACATTTGTCCACTTAAAACTATTGACACATTGGATTCTTGATGTTCTCGAACACATATGGACTTAGACAAGACTCTTAATTTGACTGCCCATGGATGCCAATGCAGACAAACCTTCCTGTACACTCATACACCATAGTTAGTATCACCAAAAATCCTATACAACGTGTAATGTAACTCACACATCTCATAACATTTCAATGGAGGTTCAGCGGGTAGTAGAGGATATTCTTCACTTAGCCTCTTATTTAAGGGAATATAGATTCTAGAAAGTTCCAAAGGAGATTAATACGGTAGTTAACTCCCTAATCAGGAAGGTTCTGATGGTGATGTGTACAATAATATGACCTAATTTCTCTCCATGATTATTAGAAGTTTGCAACTTTGTGACTATGTGTTTTTTCATTTTTGAAAGTTTTGTGGCTGGACTCCACTAGTAATGAACATGGTTTAAGATTTCTGACTAGACCCAACCCTGGGGGTGTCAATTGATTGAGCCTACCCAAGCCTGGTGGGCTTTTTGGCTTGCACCATGACTTAAACCGCCGAACCGAATAAGATTAAGAACAGCCATCATGCTAAAACGGGCCGGACAAATAAAGGCTAAGAGCCTATAAACCGCCAACGTGCTAAAATGCGCTGGACGGCATACCATTGAACCCTAAACACTTAATTTTTTTTTTAATAATATAAATACCATCCGCTGCCTCTTATGCCCTTCTTGGCCAAGTAGATCCGAAGGTAGGGTTTCTGCAACTTGGCGAAATGGTAAGATCATCTCTTCTTGTTATTGTCGAAAATCCGTGAGCCGACCCCTGCACAAGCACAGAAGGCAGAGGCCCGGAGGTATCTCTGGGATTAGTCCTCCGAGGTCCAAGTTAGAGACTAGCAGAACAGTGTTTTTACAGGAGTAATGGTGTGTGTGGACGTACCTCCTCTTTCCTCCTTTTGGGTTCCCTCTTATAGGGTTTCTGGGCCTAGGGTTTCGGGAGCCCCTCTCGGGTATCTTCTCCTCACGTGGGAGGCACGTGTCCTTCCCTCAGATGTCACGTGTTTTCGCTTTACTGGGTGACTAATTTTGCCGTATCAGCAGCCCCCTTACTTCCACTAGGAGGCTCTTTCAGTAGGAGTAACTACTTAATTTCTCTTTCAAGTGCCCTTTCAACCTTCGGTTTCGGCGTTCGTCTTGAAACCACGACCTTCGGTTAGGTTTTCTCGGCCCTGGCCTAAGCCTCCAACCGAGGTTGTGACCTTCGGTTAGGTCTGCTCGGCCTTGGCTGAACCCCCAACCAAGGTTTTGACCTTCGATTAGGTCTGCTCGGCTTTAGCCTGACCCCTATCAAGGTTTTGACCTTCGATCAGGTTCACTCGGCCTTGGCCTGAGCCCCCAATCGAGGTTTTGACCTTTGGTTAGGTCTGTCTGGCCTTTTCCTGACCCCCTACCGAGGTTGTGACCATCGGTCAGGTTTGCTCAGCCTTGGCTGTGACCTTCGGTGAGGTCTGCTCAGCCTTGGCTTGGGCTCCCAACCTAGGTTTTGACCCTCGGTCAGTTCTACTCGGCCTTGGCCTGAGCTCCCTACGGAGGTTGTGGCCTTCGGTCAGGCCTACTCGGCCTTAGCTTGAGCCCGCTACCAAGTTGTGACCTTCGGTCAGATCTGCTCGGCCTTGGCCTGAGCCCCCTACCGAGGTTGTGACCTTTAATCAGGTCTGCTATGTCACACCCCGTTCACACAGAATCGGATCGGTGATCAGATTAACTCCGGTTAACCCAAACCTGCCAAGATCATCTGATACAGTATCCAACCACAGCATACACACAACTAAGAAAATGTTCAACAGTTCAGCGGAAGACTTAATTTACCTGTAAATATCCCCAATATACTTGATACCCAAATTGTAATACATAGTTAAATACATGTGGGCTTGCAGGCATGATATTTACACAAAAAGAATACAATTTACATATCAAGTACACAAAAGGGATCATCAAAAGAATCAAAAGTAACCCTGTATGGGGTCACTGTTGTGGTCCCACAATACAACCCTCGCACGTACAATTCGTGTCGTGCTCATATTCCTCGGGGACCCACCAATCCTCCTCGGGGAATTCCACTGTGGGGCCCGACCCTTGATCCTTAGGATGGTGACTTGCAAAATCATCTAAAAGAGGTGCACACGTGGGATGAGCTCACTAGCTCAGTAAGTGAAAAGGAGGACCACACAACAGTCCACACAACAATCACAATCATATGCACTATATGCTATGCAATCCATTTTTCATCACATCCACCTAAACAACATTACTAAGTCTTTGGTTTAGTGCAACTACAACCACAGTGCACTTATACTCCAGGTACGAGTCACGAACTCCATCCCGCGATACGCCCATAGGGCTGTCGGAGAAGGCCCACCGTGAGCACTCGAAAAAGTAAAGCATACCGACCACCGGCTCTCAACATAAAAGTAAATGACAAAAAATAAAGGTGCTGACTCTAACAATTTAAAAGTAGTACGATTGGCCCTCTTGAATATACCATCGAGGTTGCCGACTGTCCTAATGACCAGCCAGGCGTATGTCTAACCGCCGCAGTGACCCGACAACCGCGACCACTGCTTCCCCCCAAATGGTAATCCAACACCTCAACCCCTGTTGGGAAGGATCGTAGCACGGGAAGATGATAATTCTAAACCGCATGCTCCTATAAGACATAGTACGATTGCATAGTGCCACTGCGTCCCATTCCACGGGCCACCAATGCACTCGTTTCCAAGCCGACTACGGCATCTAGTCTATTAATACATCATGCACAATGATGTCAACATTCATCATGTAAGCACATCATCATTTGACATTGAGAAAATAACCACAACACCCATGGCATAAGAATATGGGGATGGTTAAGCTACATATAGTTTGCATGATGACATGGCTAATCTAGATACAATTTAATGAATGCACAACAAACCTTAAAATAAGGCCAAACGTCCTCTCCCCACTTACTTGTTGTGTACAAAGATTCACGCCCGGTGCGGGTGAGATCCGGCGCGAGAAACGTAAATTTAGGTGAACCTATTATAAGTGAAGGGGGGTTAGCATTTCACCACTTTGGGGTCAAAACTAACAAGATTTGATGACAAAATCATGTTTAGAATCTTAAAAGAAGGTCGCACATCCGTTTTGGGTCCCTTCGGACGTAAAAATCACGTCAGAAGCCTCTCGGGTGGGTCGGATAGCCCATCTGTCTTGACCCACCGGTGTAGGCCGAGGGCCTACTAGGACCGACAGGTATATTGGCCCACCGATTGGCCCCAAGGCCCTGTCCTCTTAGGTGGGTGCCCTCAGGCGGGCCATGTGGCCCATCGGTCTTGGCGAAAAAATGTCATTTTCCTCGAAACCTTCCCCAACCTTTGAAAAATCAAATGGGGCTTTTCCAAACCCATTTTTCACACATTCAAAGTCTCATAAGATGATTCTAACCTAGATCTAGGTTAGATTTAAGGAATGGAAGCCATTTTACCTTCTTTGCCCAAGAACTCTTTTAAAAACCCCAAAATCACTTCAAGTCACCAATGCTTCTCCAATCGTGTAAACACTTCTTCAAATCCTTCAAAATCAACACATAGACCATCTATTAAACCTTAGATTCATCATCTCAAGGGGGATTTACAAGACCTCAAGAAACACTACCCAAATCAAGGGTTTTACTTGGGTATGGTGAAAATTTAGGGAATATAGCCTTCGCTCACCTCTAAACGCAAATCTCGTGTTGAGGATCACTCTTTTGACATTGGAATGGAAAGATCAAGCCTTGGCGCCGCTTAAATCCATTCCTTCTTCCTCTTCCTCCCCTTTCTTCTTCTCCGTTCTCTTTTCTCCCTCCTTCTCTCTCCTCTTTACTCTTTTCACCAAACACCCGAATGTCATAAATGAGAAAATGGAAAACTCATAAATGCTATTTATATTTTCTGAAAACCATGAATAACACATGGGTGGGTCACTCAGGTGGGTGGATGCGCCCACCTATGACCGCCCACCTGAGGGCTGAAAATTGGCCAACAAGTGAGATTTTGGTGGAATTTGACTCTCGGCGTGAATCTCATTCTCGGCACAAGGTATATCATACATATGCGCTTTAGGATACGGCTACATACTAGCTTTATCTGTATATGGCCTTATAATATGTGCATGTACACAACTTGGGTACACCCGTCTCCTCTGGCACAGACTCGGACTTGTCCAGCCAACCGGTGTTCAAAGTTACCCTTGCCATCATGGTCCATAAGGAACCCGCCTTAACCCTCTCCGGTTCGGGTCCTGCATGGTTAAACCGGGTCAACTGTGTAATTAGATTGGGTTTAAAAAAGTAGGGTATCACATGCTCGGCCTTGGCCTAGGCTCCCAACCGAGGTTTTGACCTTCGGTTAGGTCTGCTCAGCCCTGGCCCGAGCCCCCAACCGAGGTTGTGACCTTCGCGGTCATGTCTGCTTGGCCTTGGCCTGAGCCCCCTACCGAGGTTATGACCTTTGGTCAGGTCTGCTCTGCCATGGCCTGGGCTCCCAACTGAGGTTTTGACCTTCGGTCAGGTCTGCTTGACCTTGGCCTGGGCCCCCTACTGAGGTTATGACCCTCGGTCAAGTCTGCTCGCCTTGGCCTGGGCCTCCTACCGAGGTTGTGACTTTTGGTCAAGTCTACTCGGCCTTAGCTTGAGCCCCCTACCAAGGTTATGACCTTCGGTCAGGTCTGATCGGCCTTAGACTAAGCCCCCAACCGAGGTTATGACCTTCGGTCAGGTCTGCTCGGCCTTAGCTTAGGCTCCCAATCGAGGTTTTGACCTTCGGTCAAGTCTGCTCGGCCTTGGCCTGGGCTCCCAACTGAGGTTTTGACCCTCGGTCAGGTCTACTCGAGTTTGGGTGCGGTACTACGCTGGTGTGCTTTGCTCGAGTGTACTTTAGGAATCTCACGTAGATGACGTGTACTGCATTTAATGAGGTTGGGGAGTCATATCGATGCACTTTTGCCTACAAATAGTGTCACTTTCTCTCATTTTATCATCTTTTACTCATTTCTCTAACCCTTCTCCCTTCGTCCTTAACTGTCCTCTGATCTTCGGTTCGGCCAAAGTCATTAAGAAGTAAGTTATGTCTAGCTCTTTAGGTAGTGGCCCCTTGTCATCTGAGGATGTAGTTTCTAGGCGTCGAATTCCCGGTCAGGTCTAAGGGATGTCCTCAGATTCGTCCTCCACATCCACATCTTCGGATGCCTCCTCATCCTCTACCGCCAGTGATATGAGTGGTGGAGGTATTAGGGAGGGGCTTCTCAACTCCAGGGCCTAGGCAAACGAGTCCCTGGAGGTTGAAGCTAGGAATATAGTATCGACCATGACCGAGGAAGAGTTAATGGAGCTCTGTGCATCATGTAGTATCCTGGATGAGTTCATCCTTCGGATACAGAGGCCCGAAGATAGAGCAAGCTACCAAAATCCTGAAGAGCTTTGCTTATATCGGGATGCCTTCAAGGTCGGGTTTCGGCTCCCTCTTCACCCATTCTTCTGCCAGGTGTTTCAGCACTACGGCATCAGTCCAGCCCAGTTGACCCCAAACGGGTGGCGGTAGGTCCTCAGTTTCATCGTCTTCTTCTCTTGGATGGGAAGACTTCTCTCCCTTCCTCTCTTCCTTAACTGTATGTCTCTTAGTTCCAGCAAGGGGAACTTGGGCTGGTACTACTTCTGCCCTAGAAAAGACCTCTGGTTTCTGAACCGATACTTGACCTCGATACATGGTTGAAAGTTGAAATTCTTTTTTGTGAGGGTGTCCGAAGGGTTCCCCTTCGGTAATACTTGGGACATACCAAATCTGAAGACGTGAACTCTGCACCTACCCTCTTCGGGATAGATGCAGAGTCATTATCGATGGCTAAGGACAAGACACTCCGTTGGCCTGTCGAGTCTAGCAGCCTCCAGTCGGATGCCATTCTGTTCCTGTTCGAGCTTAGCCTGGGTGAATCCTAGGTTTGCCACTGTTTTTGCTTCAGATTTAGCTTTCTCATACTGATCTTGACCATCTTTGTTGTAGTGTAAATTTTGAGAGCAGAAGCCAGGGAGGCCACCGCCGAGAGGCAGGCCCAACTGAAGGAAGCCAGGGCCTAAGATGCCCAGCAGAGGCAGCAGAAGAAAGGCAAGAGAAGAGGGGCTTTAACTTCCGACGCCCTCCCAAAGAAGAAGCCCAGATCTGAAGACCCCACTGCCGAGGCCATCCAGGCACTAGAGGCCCCAAGCTGCGGCACATCCTCTCCCTGGGCCTCCTCCCCTGGTGCTAACTTTCGAAGCCCGAGGAGCAGTCATTCTCGAGCTGAAGTTGGGTTCGTCCCTCAGTGGTCCATCAAGGAGGGTGAGACACTTTCCATCAGGCGAGTTGCCCGAGAGCTCGTCCAGAAGGGGAGCCTGCCAGGAGACGCGGCCAAGGCCCAAAGCCAAGGGACCAAGGCCATGATTATAAGCACTTGTGTGTTCATGGCAACGGTAATCTTCTACGTTCGGCCTTGAATTTTTTTCTTTTCTCGTTGCTTCACTTTTTTTTTTCTAACTGTTGATCTCTTTCAGGCTTAGAACCAAGTCGACCAGCTGACTATTCGAGCCGAAGCCCTGGCCAGGGACCTCGAGGTGTCTGAGCGTGAGAAGTCAGTGCTTGACAAGGAGCGCACAACCCTCCTCAAAAAATTGGAACATCTGGAGGTTGACCTCCTCCGCGCAAGCAGGAGAGCAATCGGAAGCTCAAGGAACTGGAGGCATAGATGGCCATAAGGCTAAGGGATGCCAAAGCCCGAGCTGTCGAGAGCTACAAGTCCTTTGAGGACTTTTGGGAGGTGGTAAAGCTTGCCATCGCTCCCGGGTTCATCATGGGCACTACCAATGTTCGAGATTGGGTCCTCGAACATCATCCCGAGGTATCCTTCGAGGGGAGTAGCCTCATCTTCGAGGAGGATGCGACGCAGCTCCTGCCACCACCGAGGTCACAGATGGCGAGGACAGTGGCAGTGAGGGATAGGGGGTCCAGGCATCTCGTGAGGTCCCTCTTACTCTTGGGAGAGGAGACTCCGATGTAGATGCTATCGACCCTGCTGGGACGAGGCCACCCCTCTAGCAGACGCTCTATGAGGCTCTTTTTTTTTTTTTTTTAACATTGGCCCTCGGGCCTCTTTTGTAACCTTAGCCTTAGGTTCTTTATGTAATTTTGGCCTTCGGGCATCTTCATGAATGAAATACTTTTTTGTTCAGATACTTGTATTCTCGCTTTGCTTTGCTTTCTTTTCCTTCTTTTTTTTTTCTTTGCAATCCCGAAGACGGATTTTGAACCCAAAGGGATGTACTAGATCTTCGGCCCACAGGTGTGGGTATGAAGGCCGAAGCTCTTATTCAAGTGGTTCAGTGGGAGCCAACCTTTATCACAAGGTTCGGTCCCGTTGAGTCATTGGTCCGATGGTGGGGGGACAAAGGCCGAAGCTCCCATGCACCTCGGGGTGTCTTCATTCAGCCCCCACCGCAGGTGCTTCCTTCATAGCCCTACCTATTGGTAGCTCTCAACTTAGTTAGGCCCTATCGGGGGTTCCTAGTTAGGTCTGCTTTGCCTTTTCCTGAGCTCCCAACCAAGGTTATTCTTTTGATCATGTCTTCTCAGCTTTGGCCCGAGCACCCGATCGAAAGATGTACTTTATATTAGCAATTATCTGGAAGCGATTGCCATAAGCCATCTCATATATTATGGGATAAAAATCCTCTGGAGAGCTAGGGATGGAGAGTTTCAACTTGGAAGTGCTTAGGGATTCAAAAAAATAAAAAATGTAAATGTAAAAGTGCTTGCTGCTTCACTACTGGTAGAATTTCCTCAAGTTCTTCGAGTTCCATGATCGGGGTACCTTTTCTCCTCCCGTAGTCTCCAGGTGATAGGACCCTGGTCGTATTATCCTTGAGACTCTGTAAGGACCTTCCCAATTTGGAGCTAGCTTTCCTTGATGCCTCGGGTCTGATATCTCCGCCCTTCTGAGAATGAGGTCACCCATTCTGATCTCGTTCCTTCGGACTTTAGAGTTGTAATACCTTGTAACCTTTTGCTGCTAGGTGGCGATCCTTTCTTACGAGGCGTCTTTGGCTTCATTCAAGAGGTCTAAATTAGCTCGGAGTCCTTTATCGTTTTCTTCTTCATCGTAATACTGAATCCGATGGGTCATGGATCCTACCCCCACCGGGAGCACAGCTTCGGTGCCGTAGGTTAAAATGAAGGGTGTTTTTCCGGTAGCTGATCTCTCAGTCATGCGGTAAGCCCAGAGGATGTTGTGTAACTCTTCTGCCTATAACCCTTTGGCATCATCCAGTCTCTTCTTTATTCCTTGGAGCAGGGTACGATTGGTTACCTTTATCAGTCCATTGGCCGATGGGTAGCCGGCAGACGTTTTTCTGTGGTCAATGCCGAGGGCATCACAAAATAATCCAAAAGTCGAGTTGGCGAACTGAGTTCCATTGTCCGTTACTACCACCCGGGGGATTCCGAATCGATAAACTACCACCCTCTCTGAGAAGTCCCTTACATTCTTTTTGGATATCGTAGCCAGTGCTTCGGCTTCTGCCCACTTCGTGAAGTAGTCTACTACCACCACAACAAACTTTCTTTACCTCGTGGCCAGGGAGAACGGGCCCAGAATGTCTATTCCCCACATGACAAATGGTACTGGGCTTGACAGGGGGAAAAGCTTGGTAGAGTGCTACCGAGGGATGGGGGCGAACATCTGACACTTAATGCACTTCCTAACGAACAACTCCGCATCCTTCCTTATGGTCAGCTAGAACAGGCCCTGCCTCAGTACTTTATGAGCCAAGGCCCAGGCTCCCAGGTGTTTGCCACATATCCCTTCATGTACTTCTCAGAGTGCTTACTCGCCATCGGCAAGGTTCAGGCACTTGAGGTACAGTGTGGTGAACCCTATTTTGTACAGGGTTTCATCCTTCAATAAGAAGCGTACTGACCACATTCTTACCTTCCTTGCCTTGTCCTTGTCCTTAGGGAGTACTCCTTCCTTCAGGTATTCGATTATGGCATCCATCCAGCTAGGGTTGTTCTCGCCCACATGGCATGCTCCAACCCTTATACAAAGAGAACTTGTCTAGAAGAAAACCCAGGACTCGAAATATAATGCAACATGAATTGGACCCAAATTAACCTTGAACGACACCAAGAGTAGAAGAGCTGCACATATAAACACATGGACAGGTCAGACTACAGATGGAGGCATCACAAAGATATAAGTATATAATATTTATGATTGACATCTTATCGTTTTATTCAGAATAATGAAATTGAGGTGATTAGTTCTTTATATATATATATATGCTAGTAAAAAATATATATGTAAATACACGTAGGGTAAAAATTATCAAAAATTAATCTAAGGTATATATGTTGTCTTACGTTTTGAGAGAGAGAGAGAGAGAGAGAGAGAGAGAGAGAGAGAGAGAGAGAGAGTAGGATGAAAACAGTAAAATGGATTAAGGAACTCAATCAATAAGCTTTGTCATCCCATATACCAACTCTAGTATATGAAAACAAGAAAATGGAGAAAGGAGGATGAAAATGTGATTAAAACCCAGAAATAATTGATTGTAAATATCAAAGTTAATGTTTAATTACTAAGAAACTCAATAGATCCCATCATATTGTATCACAGTAACAAAGGATTAAACTAATTAAGGAACTCAAGAACAAATAACCACTCCTAACTATTAATGGAGTAAGAGAGAGAAAAAAAAAAAAAGATAATAAGAACTTAAGCTAAACTAAACGATCAAAGTAACCATCTAGTTGTGATAAGTCAATATTGATTTGAACTGGTAAAAAGAGCTCTGCATCTCCAATCACAATCATGTTCTCCCTGGACGGCAATGTAAGCCTCATAAGTGAGATCACAACAATGTTGGAGCTTTTTTAATTTCAATTGAAGTGCCTGAGTAAAAGATACCATTGAGTATTTGAACCGAGTGTAGTTGAGGCTATAACCAAAGGAGAGAAGGTTTCACCATTGTAGAACTTATAAGGCCTTCTAGGGTAGCCAAATTTTGGAAGTGGCCTTGGGGACATGGAATTCTAGGGCAACTTGTTTGTGTAGTCATTAGTGTACCATGTAAGAGGCAACTTTCCACTTATATATCAAACATTTCAAGTGAAGGGATGCCATCAAAGGATCCAAGTCACATGAGAACAACATAGTTGTTTTCAAAGCCCTATCAATGACTCCCTCTTTGATTCTCCCAATCATAGTTGCATTCTCACCATAGTCTTGAAAGTACCATCCACATTCCAAATCAAACCTGAAATTACCAGCGAAAAAAAAAAATTCAGGTTAACTATTTACGCTTTGATATTTTGCAATTTGATTGATAAGACACATTCCTAATAGTACCTGCATTTGGGAATTTTGCAATGACATCTTCATTTAAATCATCAAGCCATTTTTGTCTATGAGCTATTACATCAATTGAATAGCAATCGGATACAATGTACCTATAAACCACAAAAGAATTAAGAAAAAAAAATGAATAATTAACTATTAATGTCAAATAAACTAAAAGGAGAAGAGATTCAAAGAAGGGGAACATTACCCATTAAGACACCACTCTCTTCTAATAGTCTATCTCAAAAATTTTGGGTCATTGGAAACTAGGATTTCTTTAACATTGTTGAAGGAGCACATAACCTACTGATTAACAAAAGAGAAAAAACACCAACTAATAATACAAACTTTCAGAAACTAAAAATAGTGCAAGAAAGAAAGAAAATTCTGAAATTTACTATGGGTATAAAAGATGAAGAGGCTACCAGGGATTCGATAGATTTCGATGGGGACTTGTGGCCTTAAAATCAACTGCTATGGATTTAAGAATGCATGTAGCGGCATCTATTCATGAGTCCAACAAAGAGCCTTGTCTACCTCATTCATAGCATCCTTGGGCATTGGCGAAAGAGACGAAGGTGGTTTTGTTGCAGCCTTGCGGGAGGATCAAACTTGAAACATTAATTGAGTGACCATGAGTTCTCTCCATCACAAAGAGACTTTTGCTTGGACAATTAGCGAGAGAAATCAGGTCTTTAGGGGATGTAATTTTTAATTGAATTTCTTACCAAGATAGAAGGAGAGAGAAATGTGAGAGAAAGAAGGAAAATCATTTAAAAAGAAAGAGGGAAGTTGGAGAGAGAGAGGGAGAGAGGGGGCGTTAGAGTTTGAGAGAGTAAGAATCTAAAATTATTTTTATTTGAACCAAATAAAGAAGCAGTTATTTAGAAGCTAATATTGTTTCTTATCACGAAAAAAGAAAGAAAAAATTTTGATTGATTTCAAGTTCCAGAAAGAGAAGGAATGTGGAGAGAGAGAGAGAGGATATAGAAGGAAATAAAAAAGGATATACCTTATCTTAAGTTAAAAAAAAAAATTAGAGAATTATTACTGCTAAAGAAACTAAATAAAATTAGCAAAGCAATTGGAAAGAAAATATTTTTTGCAAAAACCTAAGAGAATATTAGAAATAGAGAATATATAAAGGTGAATATTTTCTTTTTAAATTTAAATATAGAATGAGATGGATTGTACCAAGATAGTAGGAGAGAGAAAGAGAGAGGAGGAAGGAGTAGTTTAAAAGAAAAGGAGACCTAGAGAGATCGATGAGGTAACTAATATTTAGTTATAAGTTTTTTTTTTTGATTTAAAATGAAATTAAGAAAGTGATTAAGGAGCTAGAAAATAGAAAGATATACTTTCTATATATGGGGCCTAAGAGTTTGAGAGGAGAGCGTGAGAGTTCACACTCTATCTCTCTCTCTCTCTCTCTTTTGATATTGAGAGTTGAGAGGAATAAGGAAATTAATTTTTAAAGGTATAAAATAAAATATTTTAGAAAGAGTGAGAGAATATATTTCATAATAAAGAGAGAGAGAGAGAGGACAAAAAGTAAAATGGTAAAGGAAGAGAGACAACTAAGGAGACTAATTTGATATTGAGCCACTCAATTAATATTAAGACAAATAAGGAGATTAATTTTTTTTATTATAAATAAAATAAAAAAATTATTTAAAAAAAATAAAGGGTACCGAAACAAAAAGGAAAATTTTTAAAAATGAAAAAAAGTGATAATGAGGAAGTTAAGGTATGTAAATAAACAAGAAGGGTAAAAGAGTCCAAAAAAAGATTAGTCACGAAGCATGAGTACATGCTTTTATATAATAATAATAATAATAATATGATATATTATATATATATATATATATATATATTTTCCTTATGGAATAACCAATAAGCACTTTTGGACATGATTGAGAGAGAATATAATGGGGGTGGAGTCCACCATGGGTTCCAAGAGTACCAATGTCATGTCAATATACCACCACTATTTTGTTAAAGCAAAAATCCTGAATTTTGAAGTTGATTTTTTCTGAACTTTTTGAATTTCATATCTGTAAAACAACTCTCTCCTATCTAATCCTCATAC
>NC_056558.1:30809993-30909498 GCF_013358625.1 Macadamia integrifolia
TTTTTGAGAGTTGAGAGGAATAAGGAAATTAATTTTTTAAAGGTATAAAATAAAATATTTTAGAAAGAGTGAGAGAAGATATCTCATAAGAAGGAGAGAGAGAGAGAGGATGAAAAGTAAAATGGTAAAGGAAGAGAGACAAATAAGGAGACTAATTTGATATTGAGCCACTCAATTTAATATTGAGACAAATAAGGAGATTATTTTTTTTTTATTGTAAAGAAAATAAAGAAATTATTTAAAAAAAAATAAAGGATAACGAAGAAAAAGGAAATTTTTAAAAAATGAAAAAAGTGATAATGAGAAAGTTAAGGTAATTTAATAAACAAGAAGGGTAAAATAGTTCAAAAAAATTAACCACAAAGCATGAGTACATGCTTTTGTATAATAGTATGATATATTTAAAAAAATAAAAAATAAAAAATAAAAAATAAAAAAAAATAAAAAGATAAAAAACTTATACCCAATTTATACGAAGTTTCTAACTTCATCAAATATAAAATTTTGTAATTGCTTTCAATATTTGATATTATTATGTTACACTTTATAATTTAATTGTGTGGAGGAACTAAAAGAGTTAGGGACAGACCTAAAATAATGATCGAAGAGTTGGTAAGGAAAGACATGCAAAAGGAAAGTCTAGATCTTAGTATAACATTAAATAGAGCTATTTGGAGGATAAAAATCCATGTTACAAATCGTATTTAGGTGGGATATCCTGAACATGTTGCTTTGATATGTTTCTTTTCTTTTTCATGCCCTTTTTCTTTCTTTTGCTTCTTATCTTGCACTATCACGGATCCATGTAGCTGACCCAATTTAGGTAGAAAAAGGCTTTGATGTTATTGTTGTACTGGACATATGAAAAAAAATGATCAATCAGGATTAACCTAGCCTTAACAAAAATCAGGGTCAATCCGACACAACCCAGCCAGATCAGGGTCAATTAAGCCCACGCTGGGTTGGCATGAACCAGGTAGGATTGAGTTTTGGTGACCTGAGGTTGGGCTGAGGTTGGTTCATTAATGGTCCAGTTGGAGCTGGCTCCATATCAGCCAAGACCAGACAGTAGTTCTTGACTGGCCACGCAATCAAGCCCATGGTCATCCATTGTCAAGTATTAAACATCTGGGTGAATATCGGATCTTATAATGATCAAGGACCCTAGTCCTTGGGCCTCGATGGATCATGTTGGATTTGGGGATTACGCCAAAAATAAAGTTCCATTTTGTAACCCATCTTGCTTTGTAAAAGTACACCTCTGAGCTCACATGCCCAAGGGGCTCCGGATTGTAAAAGGTATTAATGAAAGAAACACACCATGATCACCATCAAACCTCACAACAACTATTGTAACAAACCAATTGATTTCTATGCATTTCCTTCCTTTCCTTCCTTTATCTTTATTTGTTCCTTTTTTGATTGAAAACTCCCGAATAGAGGGGAATAACACAATTTTTCTTTTCTCAGCCAGAAACTCTCTTGGTTAGACTGAGACAGTCAGTCCAAACCAAGGAGAAAAAAAATGATTGGCAATTACAGGAAGGATGTAAAGATGCCAAACAAGAACTCATTCCAAAGCAAA
Organism: Macadamia integrifolia; assembly: GCF_013358625.1. Taxonomy (NCBI): domain Eukaryota; kingdom Viridiplantae; phylum Streptophyta; class Magnoliopsida; order Proteales; family Proteaceae; genus Macadamia; species Macadamia integrifolia. The sequence goes on from NC_056558.1 coordinate 30,811,579, forward strand.
CTGTGAACCTGTAAGGACTATGTACAATGGGTACCATAAGCTGCATCTCGAATAGCATGATGAGCCTGCCCTGGGAAACCTTCATTCCACACCTCAGTGCAAACAAAAACATGGTAAAGCTCAAGTGGCAGACTAAAATAATTCCATCTAGTTCAACTGGAGCTGTCCAAACTTTTGCTTATCTTCGTGCAACTGCTTAATAGCACCATCAAGCTCTGGAAATGTCGATAACAGTAGCAGTTCAAGAAGGTCAAAAGCCAGCTGCTTCAGACAAACAGTAGACTGCAGACCAGGAAAAAAAAAGAAGCATAAGATAACAGTAATAAAATTCAAACGAGAAACGATCAAGAGAAGGTAGAGTGCTAGTTGCTTACAACAGTCATCAAAGGAACCAAAAAATAGATCACTAGAAAAAAAGACATGGATTGAGAACTGAATACAAGCAACTGTAAACAGATAGATAATAATCAAAATACCAACTAAGATATGGTAAATCTAGTCCTATGAATGCTGAGGTACATAGTCTGTATAGAGGCAGCAGCAGAAAGATTCAACTCAACAAGCTCTATCCCAACCATGCAGGAACAAAGCACAAATTTTCCCAAAGAGTTAATTCACAGAACAAATATTGGACATAAAATACATGTAGTCTAGCCCATCCATAACCTAACGATGATCATGATCGAGTGCCATGGTATGCCAAAATGTAACCACCCACCCCACCCCTCCCCTCCCCAAAAGAAAAGGAAGCAAATATATCTAAAGCAGATGATTTGGTTGGGCCATAAAATGCTAGTTCCCATGAATAAAGCCCCATGTCCAAGTATTTGAATGATAACCATCCTTGAAGCTACAGTCCACCCCAAAAGAAGAAAAAAGGAAATGAGTTTCTTGACCTCCATCTGGTTGGATGTAAAGTTGAAACGAAAACGGAAACTTTCCAGCTAACACTGACAGTGATTGCATAACTAACTCAAAAACTTAAAATGGTAACCATAAAAACCATAAAAAAAAATATAATAATAACAAATAAATAAAAAAAAACCAAAAACAAAAAAACAAAAACAAAACAAAAAAAAAAAAGCAAATTACTCAGATTATCGTCGAGTATGACAGTAATATTTCACTTTAATTTTCAACTACTACCTAAGATTTTATTATTTTCTTTTATGCTATTAGCTTTCCTGTTAAATTTTACATTCAACCAGATGGAGCCCAAGTCCAATCTAGCAGGAAAATGATCATCTAAAAAGCTCACAAGAACTTAACCAATAAAAATTGTTCTATTTAGAGATGCTATTGATTTAATCATTATAGCTGCAGCTGCTGCCAGTGTGGAAGTTTACAGGAGCAGAAGCAATGTCTTCGAAGTGGATAGACATACACACACATATCCCTACACACTCACATGGAAATTATAATCTACATATAGTTTTCGATATGAGAATTAAGAAACCTGATTCTGAAAATAAAAAGAAGACCACAAAGTTGTATGTCCCCAGTAACAAGTATACCTGAAGAAAGAAATAAAGATCCTTAGCACACTGTTCATATTCCTTACGACCAACTAGACCTACGAGAGCAGCTGGTGCCTTATCTGGATGCAAAGGAAAGGAGAGTTTAGAAATCTGAATAATAAAACAATAAGCATGGCATCTCCAAGTTTGAACAGGCATTAGATCACAGAAAATCAATCATTACTTCCAGAGACAGAATTAGGAATACAGAACTATGCTACCAGGGACATTTGATGCAAGGAAAAAAGTAATCAGCACATCAAAATCAAAAAGATGGAGATAGTAATTGATAGCTGTTTTAGTGGCAACACTACAATACCAACATCACATGAAGCAATTCTTGATAAAAGTATAAAGCATTGCCAGTAAGAAACAGGTAAATAGCAGGAAACTGAGTTGGACCACTGATCTTACCTATCATCAGTTCATAAACAAATTTAGCACGTCGAGCAGCTTCTTCTTGTTTCTGTTCATCGGTCAGCACACCCTCTTTCTTAGGGGAAGATATCTGAGGTTGCTGACTGTCGTGATGTGGAACCTGGGACTGAATTACAGATGGTGGTGGTGGTCTTCGATGCTTGGGATGTTTAGTGATGAAGATACCATCAGGCCAAAGGATCTACCCAAACATAAGAGATTAAGGTAAAATGAGAACAAGATGTGCAGTGTAACAAACATAAGAGATAAAATCAGGGTCAAATTATCCACTATGTTGTATTGATCTTGGCAGGTGGACCAATATCAAACATGAGGAAACACAGAGAACCCTTGGGGTTGAGTCTGACCCGCTCTTGGAGCCCCTTGATAGAGGACAGGAAGAGAGATGGTGATGGTTACTGTATCTTCGTTACTTTCATTTGTTGTTGTTTGACTTATCTACTTTTCATCAGTATTCTAATACCCCCGGGATTAGAGCACTGTAAATAATTTTTCCTAGCGCAAGAATAGGGTTGATTACTGTCAGCAAAGAAAATAAAACACCCCTTTTCTTTTATCAATCATATAATAAGAATAGGCAAGTAAGTGTACTTGCTTAGCTTATTATATGATGATTGAAGAACAAAGTGTTGTGTACCAGCCTCGGAGAAACCCTTCTTTGCCATAACGGGGTACCACACTCAACACTCCTTAAAAAGGTCAGCCCCGGATTCTTAGTTTAGTGTCCTTTAGATTCCTTGGGTTTAGGAGCTGTCCTTTTTTGGTGCACGCGACTCTCCATTAATATTTTAGATACAACAACAACAAACTCAGCCTTATCCCAACTTAATAGGGCCAGCTACATGGATCCATACCAAAAAAAAAAGAGGGGGGGAGGGGGTGGGGAAGGTTGAAAGATGAGATAAGAAAGATGAAAGTAGATAATGAGAGTACATTTATCAACATGAAAGAGTACATTTCAGAATGTGCTGCCAAAAATGTTTGTCTTAATCTGAACTCCTAATATCACATTTTAGTGCAAACTGCAATAAATGCCAATCTGTCATATCCGAGTAGCACTATGTATAAAATATTTTATTGGGTGAAAAAAATAATTCCAATAATCATTTACGGGCACCGAAGTACAGTTCAGTCAGAGCAATGTCATGTTGTTACTACTCTGAGTCTCACAGTTAGTCATGACAGTTAATTACAATGACTATATATGTTGTTTTTATTTCATTTTTGAAAATTTTTCCAGACTGGTACTTTTTTTTGGCAGTACTTCCAGACTATTACTCAAGATTACAATTTTCATCCCTTTTCATATTAATCTTATCCCATACGATTGCTTAAATTTTCCACATTTTTGGTCACATCCGGATTAATTGCAATGGCTCTCATGTTGATACTTCTCAGCACAGAACATAGAGAGCAATGTAAAGGAACCTCACCTAAAAGAAAAAGAAAAAAAAAAGTCGGGGGGATTTAAAATAGCATGAGAATGAAATGCTGATCGATCTTCTTTGAGAAAAAGAAACGGAAATTTTATCTTATTTCGTCAACTGCCTAACCTAGACAGCCATGGAGCAAATAAGGATAAATTAGAGCACTTATGTACAAGAAATGAGAAGTTTATCAAAATGTGAGACTACCATATGATGTTAATACTAGAGGTAGGATTCATAGGGTGCAAAACCAGGTTAGATCCAATCTCCCATTAGCACTCCCAAGGCCAGATTCAGATTGGATTTGTAAACCTGGATCCATAACAACAACAAACTCAACCTCATCCCAACTTAATGGGGTCGGCTACATGGATCAAAAAAAAAAAAAAAAAGAGAAGATGATGCAAAGATGAGAGATGATAGTAAGAGGAAAGAGGACCAGCCCAACAAGTCTGGAGATCTAAGCTAAATGGGGTCGGCTACATGGATCCTTGCCCTCCAATAGGTTCCATCCAAGGTCATACGTGGGACAAGACTGAGCCAATGCATATCATTCCTCACCACTTCGCCTATGGTCATTTTAGGCCTGTCCCTATGCCTTTAAGCTTCTTCAATTTGAATATGATCGCTCTTTTTTATTGGGGCATCCTTAGGCCTTCTTTGAACATGGCCAAACCACTTTAAACGGCTTTTGCAGAGCTTGTCATTGATTGTGGCAACTCCCACCTCAGCTCTGATGTGACCAATCCTTACTTTATCCTTCCTAGTTTTTCCACACATCCATCTTAACATCCTCATCTCAGCTATGCATAGCTTCTCTATATGGCACTTCTTAACTACCCAACATTCCACCACATACATCATAGTTGGACGCACAACAGTCCTATAGAATTTTTCCTTAAGCTTTAAAGGGCATGCTTCAAGGTTTCCACCGATACCATTGAAATTTCCCATGTTTTCACGGTATCCCAGGACTCTGATACCAAATACCATGTGACTTTTAAAAGTCACTGGTTTCGACCAAAATTCCCACATTTCGACCAAAATGTGGGAATTTCCTCGAAATATGGGAATTTTCAATTGGACCAAATGGGTCAACCTTTATATAACCTTCTCAAATGAGAAACCAAGCCTTCTTATTTCAAAATTTCGACCCTTTCCCCATATTTCTTCTCTATGAAGTGAGAAACTTGGAAAAACACTTAAGATTTTGCCCTTGTGCTATAAAATCTTCATTCTAAGCTTTGATCTTGCACAATCATAGCAAATCTACCTAAGGAAGGGAGCTTGGACCAAAAAAGTAAATCTCATCTCCCTAAACCTTGTGTGTCATCCTTCGAGAGCACCGGTTCATTTGGATATGGTGATGGGTATGGACAATAGGGTGGATCTTTAACTTCATTTGGACAGGAGGGTAGTTCAGGGGGTGGGTCATCTTTTGTTGACAATATCTTTGGATATCCATCCCAACCTTGTATGCCACATCCACATCCTATCACTATGATCTATGACTGAGCCACTCCCTAGGCTGGGATACCTAGCTAATGTTGATGATGCATCTTATAGATGGGTAGTGACGATTTAGTATGACTGAAATACCCTTAAGTAAGAGTCTTCTTGTTATCTCAGCGAAGGGGTTGTGTTTTGGCATTACCAACACACTTAGTGATGGAGGGCCTTAGGGAAGAAGGGAAAACCCAAAACAGTAGGGGAGAAGGGGGTCACACAGAAAACAAATTCAACTAATTCAAATAAATTCACTCTAAGTTTTCCATTGGTTACAACCTGTATATAGGGAAAATAGAGACATGAAATTAGAAACTATTTAGAAGTAGTATCCCGCCTAAACTAGGAAACAAGCATAAAAGAAAACTAGTGCAAGGAAGAAGTCCTAACTCCTATGTTCAAGTAAAAGCATGAAATAAAAGACTACTAGGAAACTACTACTTAGTTCCAACCCTTGTTGGACCAAAACCCTGGGCTGAACCGGTTCCTCTTGGCTCTTGGCTTCCAAAGCCGGTCATGCTGGTCCAACCAGGTAAGTGCAGCTGTATTTGCATCACTCAAGGTCTTAGGGCATTGTAAATGAACACCACCTAGAGTCAAACTCTATCATGTATGTGTGCTATGCAGTGTAGTGAGTGCAGTGTGTTATTAGTAGTTATTCTACTAAAGACTCTACACATTGGATCTCCAATCTTGACTTCTTGTGTACATGCTTTCCCGTATCTTCTCTTTGTCTTGCTCTCTTGACATCTTTCAATTCTTGATGCTTTAAGGTTTTTCATGATTGTCAGGAGATCTTCATGACTCCACATTAGATATCGTGAGGTCCAACACCTTACTTTAACGCCTTACTTTGTGGTCAATGTCATATTGAGGTTCTTTCCTTCACATATCACTTGGTAGATACTTATAAGAGATTAAATTTGTTTGTTATCATCAAAACCAATATGGAGTTAGAACTTCGGAGGCTAGTCTGCATCCCCAACAGTAGAGAGGTGCGTCTGAAGTGTTGTGTAACCGGCCCTTTAACAAGGTTCACAGTATCGGGTTCGACTAGGTTTCGACTGAAATTTCGAGGATACCGGGGAATTTTTCCCGGTATGGTGGAAACTTAGGTTTTGACCCCCAAACAGTGTTTTGTTTTGTCTGATTTTGTGTACATCCTATTTTAAACATTTCTAACACATTCACATCATTAATTTCATAAAAAAAAAAAAAAAAAAAAAAAAAACAAAGTCTTACTTGTGTGGTGAACCAAAGATTCAATAATCATTACGCTGACTTGTTGACTTAAATTCTGAAACTATACTACATAATGACTATATAGTCTACAATCTACATCAAAACATAAGACAATCCAAATGATACAAAATAAATAAAAATATTACATCATCAATAGTTATCTATCAACACTCAACAGTAGTGACTCAATTACTCAACACTCGAAAGTAATGACTCAATTCCAAGTAGTGTTTAGACGGTTCCAGACCAAACCAATAGAGACGAACTGACAACAACCAGACCCTGGCAATAACTACCGGATGCCTTCCGGTAAGAACCCCGGTTAGCCGAATGCCTACCGGATGGTCTGAGGCTGTCCAACGGCTATAATTTTTGAATTCCAACGGATTTATTCCACCCAACGGTCACATGATCTGGTAACTACCGGTACCGGTAGAGGAAAAATATATCCGTTAGCCATATTTCTTTCCCAAATTTGACTATACCCCTACCTAGTTTAGGACTGATAATCACCTATATAAAAACCCCACTTATGGCTTATCAAATTAACAATTAATTAAGCATTGATTATAATTATCAAAAGCTAAAAAGTGAGGACAAGCATTAACACATTGAGTTCTATCATTGAGAATATTCCAAAGCTAAAGAACTCAAGACAACTTACAAGTCTTCCATTACGATCTACATCTCTATGGGGAAGACATCTAAGGTGCATGCTAATTATTGCATATTCATATCACGCACCACAAGAGGTAACTCTTTATCATTCCACTTCTCTATTTCTATTTTACATTAAGTCTAGACTATTTTTAGGCTTGTATAAGGATCATCTTATCCTCAAAAGAGTTGTAAGGTCTCTCTTTACCTTGAAAGAGATTGTAAGGTGCCTCTCTACTTGAAAAAGAGATTGTACGGATTCTCTTATTCTGAAAAGATTCTATAAAGGTTTTCCTCCCTACCTACTATATTAAAAGGGAAGAGCTAATGGAATACCTTACAAGTGGAACTAGTAGGGAATGGACTAGACTCGGATTAAATCGAACCACTATAAACCTTGGTGTTGTGCGATTGTGTTCATTTTGTTTATTCTGCATTTTTTAATTCACAATCACATTTGGGATCATAGTTTTTAAGGTAGTAAGGCGACGAAGGCGTTTGAGGGTTTTTTCAGAGCGCTTTAGCGATAAGGCGGGTATAAAGCGTCGCCTTATGGACTAAAGCGTTCCTGTGTAATTTTTTTATAAATCCAATCAATTTGGCTCAAATCCTAGTTAAATCCTATTATTCATATGTTAAAAATAAATATTAAAGGTTCATATTCATACCAATGTAAGATATTCATCAAGAAAACAAATCAATAAAGTGAATAAACTAAGTTCATCTTCATCAATCAATCATTGTAACATATTAATATATAATATAAATACATAATTATGAAACAAAATTATAAATATAAAGAAAAAAAGACATAAAAAATACAAGTATTTATTATACTTACCTCTATGATGTCAAAATGAGTGCCTAAGCCCTAAGATCATCCACTATATTTCTACTCCTATCAAAGAAGAATGAAGCTCACCGCAGTCGGAGCAAAATGGTCACCTGGATCAGTGGTTCTTCCTTGTTCCTTGATTCCTTCTCAAAGCCATTTGTTAAAACCCTTGACAAAATCCAAACCCTGTTTGTAAATCGTGTTTTTGTTTTGTTTGTTTTGGTTATTTTTTTAGTAAAGCTGATCCCATACATCTCAAGTGTTAACAAAACCATACACCTACTAATAAAAAATCTATATTTGGAATCTTCATCAAGTAATTTTAAAATATGTTTAAAAAATAAAAAATAAAATAAAACCTATAGGTTTTGTTTTGTTGCAAGGGGAATGCAAAATTTTCATGTAAAGTGGAATTTTTTTCCTAGAAAAACTAAATTTATATGTTTGATTGCAAGGGAAATATATTTTACATGTGAAAAAATTTTCACTTAACCATTAAAATTTCCCTTTTTATTTCCCCACCAAAATAGGAAGAAAAAAAAAACCCTACTCATGATTTCTCCGACGCTTGCGACTCTCACCCCGCTTATGACTCTCAATGATCTCTCTCTCTCTCTCACGCGACTCAATTGGGTTTGTTTTGACCAAAAGACTTTGGGTTTGAGCTAGATAAAGCATTACTGACCTATTGGGTTAGTTTTGACTAAAAAACTTTTGGAATGGGCCTTTCAGTCGTTATCACTTGTGATCTATTACTATTTTCTTTGTGATCATCTTTTATATTATTTTACATATTTATTTATGCTGCATTCATTTGATATATAAAATGAAATGGTTTATTTTGGTTAGTGATAGAACATAGTATCTGATGACATTTGATTTGGTACAAACCATGAATGACCTGATTCACATAACCAATATAAATTTTGAGAAGCTGGGTGGGTTCTGGATTGAAAAGTACTCTCCCCCCCCCATTTCTTTTGAGTTTGGTTGGATTATTAGTTTTTTAAAATTTTACATCTATTTTACATAAATTTTACATCTAACCAAACAACTATGGTAAATTAATTTCACTTCACTTCTGTTGCAACCAAACGACTCGAAAGGGAAAAAAAATCGCTTCACTTCACTTCACTTCACTTCCCTTCCCATTTCCCTTGCAACCGAACGCAGCCATAAGACGCCACTTCACATAAGGCGGAGCACTGCCTTACCATCTCTAGACCGCATCAGCGCCAAGGCGCTGCGCCTTAAAAACTATGTTTGAGATCATTAATCGAAAAGTTTTAAAATTCACTAGTATAACCTATTCACCCCCCTAGGTTATTTCATCTACTTCATCCATCTCACTTTAATTCTCTGTGAAACATCATCCTCTATATCAACTTCTTTTTTTATGGTTGATCCCAGGTATCTAAAATAGTCATTTTACGGGATCTCTCTCCTCAATTTTCACCATTTCATTATCCATCATAGAGTGGCTAAAATTACACATCATATACTTTGTCTTCCATCTACTAATCTTAGAACCTCTTGTTTCTAAGTTGATCTCTATAGTTCCAACTTAGCGTTAATCCCTGCTTTGATCTCATCCACTAAGACAATATCATTAGCGAATAGCATACACCAAGGGACCTCGTCTAAAATGCTCTTGGTTAACTCATCTATGATAAGTGCAAACAGATAGGGGCTTAGGACTGATCCTTTATGTAACCCAATCACGAACCTGGATCCATAATCCCAAAATCTTACAACAACAACAACAACAACAACAAACTCAACCTTATTCCAACATAATGGGATCGGCTACATAAATCCATGCAAAACAAAGTAGGGAACATTGAGGTTCAAACAAAGAAGGGGGAATGAAGAGATGAAGAGATGAAGAGATGAGGGATGGCAAATGAGATGAGAAATGAAAAATGAAAAACGAAAAAATGGAAGTAAAAGGAAATAGCCATAGCCTAGCATGTTAGGAGAATCTAAGACAAATGGGGTCTATAACATGGATCCTTTCCCTCCAATAGGCTCTATCCGAGGTCATACTTGGGACAAGACCTCGACTATGCATGTAATTCCTCACAACTTCTCCTATGGTCATTTTAGGCCTGCCCCTAGCTCTTTTAGCTCCTTCAATCAGAATCATATCACTCCTCCTTAGTGGGGCATCTCAAGCCTCCGTTGAACATGAATACAAAGTTAGATTTGCATACATCCACTTAAAATTTGTCATATACATACATATCTAAGTCTTTGGGTTCACAGGATTTGAATCTGGATACAAAAAATTCAACCCAAACTGATGAAGAACCGGTGGGGGGAGGGAAGAAATCCCTTAGAAAACTCAAAGTTGCAACGGAGGGAGAGGAGTAGCACAAAGAAAGAGGTCGCAAGGAGATCACACGACCTTGCAAGTACCCATCCGGCACTAAACAATTCAATTCAATCAATTCTCAAAATTTGTCCAATAACTTGGGTACATACCTTTATATAATAAAAAATCAAATTAAGACTTTATAATTAAAATCTAAAACTGAAATAGAAACTCCTAATTACTTTCTAAATCCTAGACTAATAAAATAAAAACATAATAAAACTAAAATTGAAAAATTCTACTTGTCTAATAGCAACTAAATGGGGTCGGGTACATGGATCCGCGCTAGAGAAAAATAAAAAAAGAAAAAAAAAAAGAAAGAAAAGGGTAAAGGATAAAAGAAAAGAACCATAGCAAAGCAACAACTCCGGGACATCCCACCCAAAAGCGATCAGCAACATAGATCTTTGCCCTCCAAACAACTCTATTTGATGTCATACAAGGATCCAGCCCTAGCTTTTGCATACGAACTCTTCAATGGTCATTTTAGGCCTGCCATTAGCTATTTTAGCTCCTTCCATATGGGTCTGGTCACCCCCTCCTTAATGTAGGAGTAGATTACAACCAACTAACCCCCACAGTTTATAACCCCAAACAAGACAAATAGGACAAGGAAACAAAGAAATAAGACCCTCAAATAAACCCCCAATGATACAATACCAATATAGGAGTAAAACCAGCCCAAAACCTAACCCGATAGGAGAGAGAAAGACCTGCTATAGAGCTGGAGAGAGAGAGATGCGGCCAGGTCTGTAGAACTCCAATTGAGCTGCACTCTTGTGCGTAGGTAGGCCCTAGGGAGGGTACAAAAGCCTAAAAATTTGAGACTTATAATGGACGGTTGATGAAATATTTACCTTCTTGATTTTCAAACCTAGGAGAGAATCTGAAGATTTCTGCAGGTATAGCAACTGGGTGATTTGAATAGCTTCAAGAAGAGGATTAAGTAATCCTATCATGCCTTCTAAACAACTCTTAATAGCAGCTCCTTGATCAGATTCACAATAGAGGAGAAGAGAGAGATCGCATAAAGAAAAGGAGGGAGAGGAAGAAGAATCACACAGCCCTCAGGCTCTCAAACATTCAAACTCAATTCATCTTTTTCAAATCTGTCTAATTAGAGTAAATTAGCTCCCTATATAAAGAGGGCAAACTAGCAGTCATAACCTAATTAGGAGTTAGACTCCAAGCAGGATTAGACCTTACATAATAGGAGTTGGACTCCAAATAGGACTGACTAGATCTCTAACATGGAGTAGGACTGGAACTCCAACATAAAGTAACTAACTAGTCATTCACTAATAGGAAAACCTAAACTGACTCAAACTGAAATAATAAAGGAAATAGACTCAAAATAGGACTCTAACTAAACTAATGAATTAAATCCTGTTTTCCTACTTTCTACCCACTTTTTAGGCCCATTACAAAGAAAACCCGTGGGATCAAAGGGTCCAACACACACATAACCCAACTAAAGGCTTATTTGCAATAAAATAAGCCCATTAAGTGACTTATCTACATCACTCCTTAAAGGAGCATCCAAAGGTCTGCGTTGAACATGTCTGAACCACCTTAGGCAACATTCTCTGAGCTTGTCCTGAATCGTGGCAACTCCCAAATCGGCTCTAACCCGATCATTCCTCACTCTATCTCTCCTAGTTTTGCCACTGATCCATTTCAACATCCTCATCTCTGCTACACTCAACTTATCTATGAATTGCTTCTTGATTGCCCAACATTCTACCCCATACATCATAATCGGTCTTACAATTGTCCTATAGAATTCTCCTTTAAGATTTAGAGGTATGCATCGTTCACACAAGAATCACGATGCACCTCTCCACTTTATCCAACCTACTTTAATTCTGTGAAACACATCATTGTCTATCTCACCATCTTTGTTTATGATTGGCCAAATATCTGAAATAACTGCTTTGCGGGATCTTTCTCCTCAAGTTTCACCACATCATAATCCATCCTTAAATGGCTAAAGTTAGATACCTTATACTCCGTCTTCGTTCTACTTATCTTAAGAACCCTAGATTTCAAGGTAGATCTCCATAACAACCTATCGTTGATCTCAGCCATTGTCTCAGCCACTAGCCCAATATCATTCGGCGAAGAGCATACACCATAGAACCTCCCCTTGAATGTTCTTGGTTAAATCATTCATGATAAGCGTAAACAGATAAGGAGTTGAAGCGGATAACCCAATAGTAATTGGAAACTCATTGCCTTGACCTCCCACTGTTCTTACACTTGTCACCACGCCCTCATACACGCCTTTAATTATATGTACATATTTACTTGACAACCCTTTCTTTTCCAATACATGCCAGATAAGCTCTCTGGGGACTCTATCGTAGGCCTTTTCTATGTCAATAAATACCATATGGAGATCCTTCTTGCAGGTTCTAGACCTTTCCATAAGCCTTTTAAGAAGGTAAATCGCTTCCGTCATGGATCTCCCAGGTATAAAACCGAATTGGTTCCTTGAGATACTGATTTCTATTCTTAGGATAAGTTGTCAAACTTGTCTAATAGTTACCCCCAAAATAACCCAAAATAAAAGATTACATATGTTCTCAATTAAAATAACTCAATATTTCCTAAATAAAATAAATTTATCTCTTCCCCTTCTTTCTTAGGGTTGTAATCTTTCTCTCTTGGTAATGAATTTATTTATTCACTAAAAAAATTAAAAAAAAAAAAGTATCCTACTAGTCCCAAAAACTCCAATTGGACCCGGTTTGTCTTGGTCGAGATTGCCAGATGGGTCAACCTGCTTCAACCTAAATTCTGATTTCTGCATCACAAACCCAGTCCAAATTATAGATTGATCCAAACCCAAGACAAATAGACACAGTAGAGAATTTTGCATCTGACCCACTGCATTTTATGCCTTACACAGGGAAGAATTGGAAGATGAACAGTACCACAGATAAAGTTCTCTTTCAGCAAAAGGGAAACCAAGAACTGGAAAAAAAAAATGCAATAAAACAAAAAAATACCAAAACATCAGAAAGATGTATACATCCCAACTATTTGGTGTATATGAGTCCGATTTTACTATTACACTATTGAAGACAATAGTTTTGCAAGATAAGAAGCATTTTGTAGCCACTGATTAAAAAACAAAGAAGCTTTTCTTCCCTAATTCAACTGAAGTTATTTTTCACCTAATCCTTTACTTATTAATGCTTTGAACTTGTACTGTATATGTATGTACACACACACACACACACACACAGAGCATTGTGTCAGATCTGGAAGTGAAACTGTGAAAAGCACAGTAACATTCATCATTCAAAATCATTGATAAGAGTAGAAACATATTTGAGCAATGGTACATGTTGTTTTCAAATACTTGAATCTGCCATTGTTCCAGACATTCATATTTTTATTTTTTCAAGTCACCTGCTCAACCCGCTTGATTACTGAAGCAGTTACAGATCCCCTTCGCAGATGCTGGATTTTTTCAATTAGCCAATCATCAAAAGCATCACCCATCCCCAGCTGCAATACTTGTTTGGCAACCCAAAAAGCCTTCCTCCTGTAGTGTGAATGCAACTACAGTCAGGAAGAATAATCAACTCAATAATATTATATGGGGATGCCTGAAAGCTGAATCAACAATACAGAACAAACAGTCTCTATTTCTATTTTTGTCCACAGTGATACCTGATCCACCCACCTTCATGAAGCTGAAAGATGACATCCACCAAATCTAGTATTGGTACGCTCAGATTTGGTGGTACCCACTGCATTTAGAAAGATCACACACTCTAAAATCAATACAAAGCATGAGTAGGCTAGAAGTTGTAGCATCAAAACAGACACCAAAACAGAAAGCAGCCCAGCTCATGATCACGATAATGTTCCTTTTGAAAGGTGATTTAAGCCCAATGAAATAACAAGAAAAAGTACATTCAAACAACTGATCTGTGCATACCTCTGTAGGAAGTGTTGGATCGGTAGCAGCATCAAGAAGCACCTCAGACGTTCCCTGAGGATTAACACTTCCTCTTTCTTTTCGAGCAATTTCAGATTTTCTGGCATAACAATCACTTCTTTGCAACCTACTATCTGAGTTACTAACTGAAGCTTTCACAGGATTTTCATGTTCTTTACCAGTGATTTTATCTGGCAAAAATGATATGTTTCTTCTTCTCAATCCTGGATTTTCTGCTACAAGCTTCCGCTTTATCTGCAATGTGGTTTCCTTTCTGTTTGTGTTTAAGTGCTCCCTTCTGTACAATGAGGGATCATTTGCAGCACAGACCAGATTCTGAACCTTGGTACTTTTTTCATTTGACTTATTGTCAAGGTTAACTTCAAGATTCATGGATGAAAAATCATTAAAATGAACCAAGAAACTTAAGTGGAGCGGCAGAATAAGACAAAATGTATTCATAACTCTATCTAGACTCACCAGATAATGTTTCAATGATCGAAAGAGAATTTGAGAACATATACATCTGCACCACAAGAGTCCTATAGTAGTTAGGAGATTGTTTCAGAATGACAACAGATAACCAGAGTCGGAAAAATAAAGAAAAATGGATAAGACCTGAGAATCAACGCTAAGGAAATCCCAAACCTCTATCGAACCTGATATCGTTGGAAGCTGCAGTAGCCTCTGAGAAACAGCACAACATAAAGAGTTACAGAATGACTGAAAGCATATGGGAACGGGAAAATAACTAACATAAAAAAGAAGAATGAATCAATGTTATAGCATGCAGGGGCAAACCCCAACACCCCCTTCTCCCCACAGAAAAAAAGAAAAAAAAAAAGTTATTTTTAGGCCTCTAAGTAACAGCACATGTAAGAGTTATGGATTGCCTGGAAGCATATGGCAATGGCATTCTAAACTAACACAAAGAAGAAGGATGGACTATGGAGCACTGTTATAGCAAGGTGACAGCAAAAAAGCAAAAAATTCAATTTGGACTTTCAAGTTTCCAACCCTTGCCAAGAGGCAAGGCCGTCAGTGTGAACTATGCTTAGGTTGCCAGCGACTAAATTCCATGACAAAAATGCACAATTATTAAAACAACCTGACTAAATCTGACCTAAAATGACCCACAATAAACAAAATTTTCTATAGACGTAGATCCCAAAAACCACTTAAAGAATACATTGTGTTGTATGGATACATCATGAAATATGCAAAGCAGTGAATTTAGATCAACAATATATATATATATATATATATATCTAGGTATTGGCAAATTCAGATTGCAGAACAAGACAGGTATAAGACAGCTTTTGTTGTCCCATTCGGCCAGTACGAATGGAATGTTATGTCTTTTGGTCTTAAGAATGCTCCGTCTGAATTTCAAAACATTATGAATCAAGTTTTTAATCAGTATTCACAGTTTATAATTGTGTATATTGATGATGTCCTTATTTACTCCCAGGACATTTCTCAACATTGGAAACATCTAAATCTATTCTTCTCTGTTATTCGTCAAGCAGGACTTGCTGTCTTTGCAAAGAAAATAAAGTTATTCCAAACTAATGTTCGCTTCTTGGGACATTACATTTCATTTGGTTCAATCATTCCCATAGAACGAGCTATTCAGTTTGCTGATAAATTTCCTGATGAAATAACAGATAAGACTCAACTTCAAAGGTTTCTCGGTAGCCTAAATTACATCGCTGAGTTCTATAAGGATTTAGCAATGGAAGCCAAACCTTTGTTTAGCAGGTTAAAACAACAACCTGAACTATGGACAAATGTTCATACTGACTCTGTCCGAAAAATCAAGCTTAAAGCTAAGGAACTTCCGCGCTTAAGTCTAGCAAGACCAGATTGTTTTAAAATTGTTGAGACTGATGCATCCAAATTCAGATATGGCAGTAACTTGAAGCAAAAATGTCCTAACATTCCTAAGAAAATTTTAGTACGTTTTACTTCTGGTACTTGGAATTCTACTCAACAATAAAGAAGGAGATTCTTTCACTCGTTTTGTGTATAACTAAATTTAAAAATTATCTTCTTAACTAACAATTTTTTGTTCGAGTAGACTGTAAAGCGGCTAAAGATATCCTTCAGAAAGATGTGAAGAATTTGGCTTCAAAACAGATCTTTGCTCAATGGCAGTCGCTACTTTCTATTTTTTATTTTAGTATTGAATTTATTCAAGGTAATACTAATAGTTTGCCTGATTTCTTAACCCGAGAATTCTTGCAGGGCTCCTAAGCAAAAGGCAATCATCCTTGCCTCTCCAAATAAAGACGTTGCCTCATCTTCCTCTAGGCAACTTCAAGAAAACCCCATGCCTATTTCATCTCAGTCTCCATCTCCTGCAACAACCTTAAAGGCTGTTAATAACTCTCTTTTCATAGAAACAAACTTTATCCCAGTTATGCCCATTGAAACTATCCATCTCCGTCACACCCCCTCTGAAATTGCTACAATCTACCTTCGTGACCATCTTCACCCATCTACTGGTGATAAAACCCGATATTTCTATGAAAGGATACTTGAAGAAACTCAAAGTGCTCAAATTCAGCACTGCTATAGAAGTGCTCATATCCGGGCTTATTCGAAGCTCAATATATTACACATCATCAAAGATCGTGAATGGGGTTCTTCGCCCTCATTCAAACGAGAATTTCATGATGTTACCGGCCTTAAACTTAGGTCATACGATTATGCTGACTATGTTAAAGCTTGGGACATGATATTCTTATACCAGAATGATCATGAAACCCATTCCTGGTTCGTGAAGTTTCGGCTTCAACGCACCTTATCAGGTGTGCCAAACTGGTTTCTTCAATGGTTTTACACATGGGGACCACCTCCATCAGAGTTCCTCCCAACGGCTCTTCAGCAGTCAGTCACCAAATTCAAGGAATTCAATCAACCTTTGGATTCCTGGGCTCTCTCCGTCCAATTCTTTATATTATACAAAGTACCCTGGATTCTTCAATGGAAATACCAAATGACTACTGATGAATTCGAAGAATGGAACTATGTTTCCCATTTAGAATGTCATGTTTCGGTCACATGGTGGGATAAATTTGACATTTCTCCATTAATTGGTTCAAGGTTTGTGCCTAAACGAGGCATTGGTTCAGATCTGCCTATAGCTCCTTCGTCCTCAACGGCAGCCCAGACGCCCTTTTTTAACATGTTCCAAGCTGATGACACTCGTTTTTAACTGATGAGTAGATCCAAGAGCGGATTCTCACGGCTATCGGGTTTAATATTTACCCCGATAATCCTGCCCCATCATCATCCTCTTCATCAATTTTTCCTCCTTCTGATGACGGTAGCCAATGCGCTCAGCGACCTGATTACTAAGGTCAAATAAATAAAATTAAAAAAATTAAAAAAAAAAAAAACCGGGAGGGAAAAGAGGTCCCACTGCATCCTAACTCTATATATATATATAATGAGGCAGAAAATATTCTATTTAGTGTGAGTCCGGTACCAAGAATCTGTAGCTGTTGTGGCACTTTCAAACAACAGGAACCATAATATAAATAGAAAATAAAAAATAAAAAAACCAAAATTACATGTATCACCTTTAAATATTCGTCAAGCAGTTTACACCGTTCTTGAACAACATAGATTTCTAAACCTGTTGATAAAAAGTGTTTGGGAGGCAAATTAAGATTATACTGTGGAAATTCTTTCAAACGCCGATGCAGCTCCTCAAAATGACGAAACCTATAGAAACAGCCGCATAAATTAATAAATCTGTTTAAAATGATGGTAGTAAAACCTTGCCAACTAGCAGCAGTATAACACATCAAATTCTACCTGTTAATGACATGTAACCGATATGACACAGGAAATGATAAAACTGGACAATATAAAGCACTAATAGTGAAATCAGAAAGTTGCATGCAAAGAATTGAGCACCTTCTTTTGATGGACCAACTGTTATTATTTGCATCGGTAACAGAAATGGAATAGACAGCAAATGTTATAGAACCGCTCTTCACAATATTGGCACCCAATACCTGCAATAGCAAATGAATTTACACCTTCTACATTCAATTTTATATTGAAACACAAATAGTAAGATGTTCAAACAAATAGGAAATATGGCATTACCTCACATCTCAACTTAAAGAATGAGTCTGTCAACAAGGATTTTTCCAGGGAGTTGGATGAATTAAAAGCTTCGGTTATAGAAATAGATGGAGCAGATGAAGGGGCAGCTGCTCCACTGTGAACTCTACCCCAGCTTTCCAGTTCAGGATCATCACTAGAATCCTCAGCTTTTGCATCTTCCTTAGATGAATTTAATATGTCCTGTCCATCTCCCGAACGGAAAGTTGTTCGCTCAACCTCTTGCCAGGTGTTCACCTTCTGATTGCTTAATCTGCTCCTTTTCCTGCCTGACTGGATTTTAGATAATCTTGGGTGATGAAGACGCCCTTTACCAGTCTTCCTCACCATATGACGTCCAGAATTTTCAAGCGGATGGTGTCTGTAAGAACCAGCAGCACTTCTATTGTTTTTACTATCCCAAACTTTGGTCTCAGGAGAATCGAGACCAGTCACTGTGCCTTTTTCATCTTCTTCAGTATAAGAGCTACTACTCTCTGATTCAACCTCCTCCGAAAGCATCTGATCATGTTCATGTTCATGTTCATGTTCATGCACATCTTGATAGGCTGTGGTTTGAGGGTGAATTGCTTTGTTTCCATCAGTACGGGCATGTAAATGTTCTGCCACAGATTGATTATCATGTGGAGAGAGACTTGTGTTCCTCTGGGAAATATCAAACTTGGTAGTTCCATTCTTCAACCGGTGCTCAGATGTCAGCTTTGACTGATCAAATGTATCAGGAATCCCTGCAGCCAAATTTTCTGTCATGTGTTTAGCCAACTGATTTGCACCTTCTTTATTTTTGTAGTTTTGTCCTTCCTTTCTATCACTGTTTAGGAAATCCAAGGGTAAAGAACCCCAAGAGTGAGAAGATTGAGTATCAATAGACAGCAATGGATCCTTTGAATGAGATGTTCCATTCATTTTTTCTTTCACAGATTCACCAGAGGCAGTTCTAGAGTGCTCCAGCTTAAACTGCATAAGTTCAACACCTGTAACAGATTGATCTTGGAATCCTGCGAAATGATCAGATGAAATCCTTGAAGGCCCATTTGGCTTCGGATGGGATGCATCCTGTGTCGAAGTAGTGACCCCTTTATCAGCCTTCTTGGTAATAGAAAGAACCAAAGACTCAATTCTTTCATTAATAAACCTGACAGGAGAATTGAAGAGAAAATGGGTAAAGCAATTGAAAACCAAGAATGTACACAAACATAAAGAACACTACCTTGGACTAGCCAAGTTCAAGACTGGCCTCATCACTGAACAAGCAAGAAGCTCTCTGACAACATAACGGAAGAAAGAGCACTGCAGATCTTCAGGCTTGAAACTAAGCAAGATGAGTCCATCCATCAAATGCTGCAAAACCTATGTAAAGACAGAATATGAACATCACCACAACAAGGGTGGTCAACATAAGATGAAATCCTTTTATCCTTGTGGAGGCACACTGAATTAGTAACGACTAACGAGTAGGAAATAAATTAAGAAGAAAACCTTATGCTCAGCTTTTGCAGAAAATAAAGCAGGATGCAACTTGTTTTCAGCAGCCAGAACTTGCTTTAGTTCCAGATCCCGACGATCAATTGTTAGCTCTTGCAACTGTTGCCTGACAATCTTGGCTTGACTTGTGCGAAAAATCTTTAAGTGAGTGCAAATAAGATTGGTAACATCCCTGCATCATACCAGATTAATAAGGATCCTCATAAACTCAATTCTGGAGTGAAATCAGATCAAGATCTGAGCATGAATATAACCTGATAAGAAGATCGATGAGATTTATATCCCTCACACGACATGAAACTTCTCCAAGGACACTATTTATTATTTGCACCAGTTCCTCTGGACCATTTCTATCAGGCGTTAAGCGAGAGTACCAGAGATCTGTCACCCACTCAGAAACTAGATGTCTAGTGAACTGATCTATTGCTGCTTCAACAACAGGGGAATTCACCTTCTTTCTCCAGTTGGACTTTTCAAGGGAAACTTTTGGAACTTCAGGAGGCTTCTTTCGAAAAAGTTTATTGGATGAGGATAGTTTATCACTGTGAGCTGCAGCTCTTCTTCTTGACTCAATTTCAATTGATATATAGCTGAGGAGTACAATTAAGGATGCAGCAGCAGGCATATTGACCCAAACAGAAGAGCTGGTCACTGAAAATACAATAGAAACACATAAGTTGTAATTAATAACTTCAAAGCCCCAGGTTTCTTTTTTTTTTTCTTGGGGAGGGGGGGGGGGAGAGTGGGTTTCGGGGAGGCGGTAGGGAGGAGGGACAAGAAAATAGACACATTTCTCACAAGTAGAACCAACAAGAGAAATGCTAGGGCTACACCCTGTAAGGGCTTATAGGTACCCTCAATATATTTTACAGGGCTGGTAGCACTAGCATTCTTCTCCTCTAACAACAAACACCAGGTCCACAGCACATATTATACATAGAGACAAACATTACTCTAGCATTGTCTTCCATTATTTGTTGACATTGGAAAATCACCGTGTTGCAGAAAGTTTACCTTGAACTACAGTTTTATTGATATTAACATCCATCAAGCATAATTGATGATAAGGAGCAGACTAGAAAATATAAGTTTCGTGGTCTTTCAAATGATGAAATCTCTCTAAGGTGTTCTAGGTGCAAATAATATCAACCATGTAGAAACTTAGCTGGCACTCAGCTTAGGTGGGTATGTTGTTCATGCCAGCATCTACTCATGCCGTAAGTAGCAATGTAGCATCGTAGATTCCCCTAGCCACATACATGTACACAGTTGTGCTGATTCAAAAGTAAACCCTTTAAGAGGAATATACAAGGAAAAAGCCTGGACAACCCAGTTGAAGTGCGCTAATTTGTACCATGTGGATAATTCAGATACTATGCTATGTCCCTATCTATACACAGTCTGGTTGGCCCACATCACCCCCTCTACATTTCTCAAACCATAAGAGTGGTTAAGAAAAGGGCTCCTTGACAAACCATCAAAAGGACATTTTTCCTATTTATCACTGATGATTAGCCAACCATGATAGAATTAAATGGAAATGATAATGTTCCAGATGCAGATGCAAACGGTTACAAATTCAAACTTACACCAGTGATCGTTGATGGAACTTCAAAGGTGCATCCTACACAGGACCTGTTTGTAGCCCCAGTATATAGAATCTGTAAAAGAATTCTTCTACCATCATGTATATTCCTTTTATTGGGCCATACAAAATAGATATTGATGGCATTCACTTGTGGGGATAAAAGGAAGGGGATACAAGGGAGAGGGGAAGGTGAAGGCAGGATGCAATCCCAGCTCTATGCTACCACAAGTGATATGTGCACGGGTGGTGGGAGGAAAGAAAATATAAAGAGAAAAAGTAAGTACATAGAGATAAAGATAAAATAGGGAAATAATAGAGCATGGCTTTACTGATGAAGTCTGACTCTTTTGGCCTTATCGAGGAGGCCGCCTCCTACTCGTTAGAGCATCCATTTTTCACCCCAAAGTCTTCCTCTTTCATTACATGCTTCACCTATAAATAAGGATACAAATATGGATAACTACTATTTAGTTATCAAACAACCCCATTCCCCAACTTAGCTCCATTACTAGCCACACCCGATAACTACTTAAACACATATAACATAACTATTTAGCCACTTAAACAACTATAAAACTCCATAACTACACCCATAACTACTCCCTCCCGATTATGCACATAACAATCCATCCCCCCTAAGTTTTGGTCTTGTTCTTAAGACCAATTATACGAAACGCTGTTTCAACCGGTTGATGCAGATTAATTACCAAACTAGACTTGTTTTATTAGGAAGAAGCCTAGGGTTGGGTTGTATATGTGTTGGGCCTTCAGTCCATGTGGTTTGGAGTATATTGGGCCACTTTTATAGGTCTAAAAGAGGGGCTCTACGATTGAGTATGGGATTACTAGTTAGTTTCCTTTTTAGTTGGGCTTTGATGGGGTTAGTTAGTTTCTAATTTCAGTATTTCTTATTTCCAGTTTTAGTAACTAAAGGACTTTCTATTTTGTAAGTTTCTATTTTCAGTTTTAGTAACTAGGTGAGTTTCTAATTTTTAGTTTCCTATTTCAGTTTTTGGAAACTAAAGTTAGTTTCTATTTTATGTAACCCCCCCATCATTATTATAAATAAAGGAGAACTCTCATTAGTAGAGCTACGATTTTTATAAAAGAAAAAAGATGCTGCTGCTGCCGCTGGTCTCTGTTGAGGCTTCCCTTATGTTTGATCAAGGTCTCGGGCTTGGTGTTTGATCCAAGCGACCCCTTGTGGCAAGAAGTCCAGGAGGTCTCTCAAGTTTTATTATTCTTTTTCTCAACTAATCAAAGTGTTATTCTCAGAGATCTATTGCTGTTACAATCAGGTATTTCTCTTTTCTCACTTCAGATCTGTCCAAAGGATAGCCTTTTCTGGGTGAAACTGTCGACCTCTGTCCAGCACTGATTGCTGGTCACTTTTGTCTGATATTTAAACCTAAGGTTCTGCTGGCAAGAAGGAGAACTCGATCCAGATTTGGGAGCAATCTGACCTCAGATTGCTGAGTTATCATATTTCTCTCTATTTTCGTCTTTTAGTGACCTGCAAATTCTGGTATTACAATCGGTAGACTTGTTACTAGCTGTTGGTAGTTTTCTGGACTGCTATTACACTATTCTATTGATCTGAACCTGGTTGGACACCTATTCTGCTCCTGGTTTAATTCTAAAGGATTACTGTTGACTGGAATTCTGTTAACCTTATTTTTTTTGGATCGATATTCTGCTGGGCTGGTAGATAACATTCTGATTTCTGTTCTATTGTTGGGATTGGACTGTTGTTCTTTGGTTTAAAATTTCCTACAGTTTGGGTCTAGTTTGACTTGTCAAATCTAGTCCTACATTAAGTGGTATCAAAGCATGGCTGAGAACAACACTCCCACTTTAGTTTCTCTTATGGAGATGCTACAGAATATGAGAACTAAGATGAAGGCTGAACAGCAAGCTTTGCAGACTGAACTGAATGTAAGGTTGTTGACTATGGAGACCCAATCACAACAACATACACGTGCTTCTCATACACCACCTGAGGTGGAAGCCCCATTGAATGTAATTGCTCAGTTGGCTAACAGGAGACCTATCCCTAATCTGAGACCACCACAGAGGGTTCCTGTAGAGCAACCTACTTTTGAAGAACGCATAAGGGAATACTTTGAGACTGAACGTCCTGTACAGCAGAGGTACTCCAGAGACTCACAGAAGGTTAAGCTTGACTTGAAGGAGTTTGATGGGAGACATGACCCCCAACTGTTCTATGATTGGGTAGTGGCTTTGGATGACTATTTTGACTATTATGACTTACCTGAGGAACGGAAGATGAAACTAGCTCGTGCTAAGCTAGTGGAGGTTGCTCGTGATTGGTGGAGGACTAATGAACGAGAGTTGGAAGACCATGGTAGAGAGCCTACCATTTGGGAGGAGATGAAGCTTGAGCTATCTGACAAATACTTGCCACGCAACTTCAGAGCTCGCATACAAGACCAACTGATTTCTCTTCGTCAAGGGACTATGACTGTTGCAGAGTACATGAACAGGTTTGATGCACTTTATTCTCGCACAAGCATAAGGGAGAATGAGGGGCAACTACTATCTCGGTTTCGACTGGGATTGCGAGCTGAAATCAATAGGGGAATTGCTATTATTGATATATACTCAGTGAGGGATTGCTTTAACAAGGCCCTATGAGCAGAGGAGTTTATAGCACAGTTAGGTAGAAGGTTTGGTTATCAAGCTAGAGAGATCATGAAGAATTTTTCTGCCACTAAACCTGATAGTTCAACACCCCCAAAGGCTACCTTTCTTCCACGGGCTGATTACAAAGGAAAAACACCTATGACAGGTAACAACAAAGTACAGTGTTTTCATTGCCAAGAGGTAGGACACTTTGCTAATTCTTGCCCACATAAGCAGAGAGTTAATGTAGTGGCTGAAATTAAAGAACCCAATGGGGAAGATGAGTCAACTCTTTATCCATACCCCTTGGAGGATGATGATGATGATGATGACGGTAGGTATGACTATGACCAAGAAGATACTAATGGTGATGACACTTATTGCATTCATGTGATTAATAATGTCTTCGTGGATGAAACCATGGAAGAAGACTCCACTAAAGGATTCTACATTGAAGAGAGCATATTAGACAAAACTAAAGCTGTGGAAGATGAGGTAGTGATTGAATGCACTCCACAATAAGTCTTTGGGATTCATGATGAAAAGGAGGAGCTTGTTCCTCCTACCCTTGATGAGAAGGCTACCAACATTGATGACTCTATTCATACAACATTCACAGTTGGTATTGATTCAACGATCGAGCATATAGAATTTGTTATGCCATCATGGTTCTTCGAAGAGAAAGCTCCACGCCTTGAAAACTACCTCCTAAAGTCTACAAGCAACCTGAATTTTGTTTGGGAATGGTCAAAACTGCTAATCACATGTTCCCCCCTCATCACTGCAAAATTCGAGGACGAATTTTTTCAAGATGGGGAGAGTTGATGCAGATTAATTACCAAACTAAGCTTATTTTATTAGGAATAAGCATAGGGTTGGGTTGTATATGTGATGGGCCTTCAGTCCATGTCGTTTTGAGTGTATTGGGCCACTTTTATGGGTCTAAAATGGGGACTCTAAGATTGAGTACGGGATTACTAGTTAGTTTCCTTTTTTCTTTAGTTTCCTTTTTAGTTGGGTTTGATGGGGCTAGTTAGTTTCTAATTTCAGTACTTATTTCCTAGTTTCTATTTCCAGTTTTAGTAACTAAAGGACTTTCTATTTTGTAAGTTTCTATTTTCAGTTTTAGTAACTAGGTGAGTTTCTAATTTTTAGTTTCCTATTTCAGTTTCCTATTTCAGTTTTTGGAAACTAAAGTTAGTTTCTATTTTATGTAACCCCCCCATCATTATTATAAATAAAGGAGAACTCTCATTAGTAGAGCTACGATTTTTATAAAAGAAAAAAGATGCTGCTGCTGCCGCTGGTCTCTGTTGAGGCTTCCCTTATGTTTGATCAAGGTCTCGGGCTTGGTGTTTGATCCAAGCGACCCCTTGTGGCAAGAAGTCCAGGAGGTCTCTCAAGTTTTATTATTCTTTTTCTCAACTAATCAAAGTGTTATTCTCAGAGATCTATTGCTGTTACAATCAGGTATTTCTCTTTTCTCACTTCAGATCTGTCCAAAGGATAGCCTTTTCTGGGTGAAACTGTCGACCTCTGTCCAGCACTGATTGCTGGTCACTTTTGTCTGATATTTAAACCTAAGGTTCTGCTGGCAAGAAGGAGAACTCGATCCAGATTTGGGAGCAATCTGGTATTACAATCGGTAGGAAATAAATAAGAAGAGATAATAATGAGATAAATAAAATAGCTAATAGGATAATTTGGCTTTACGGAGGAAGCCATGAACTCCTCTCTCTCGAGAAATCAAAGGAAACCTATTATCATTTGAGTCCTTCCCTCATTCATCTCATGAAGCAATATATATAATTAATATAAACATACAACAATTATGCAACTTACCTATAATTCCCACAACTCAACCACTAAATCCCTATAACTTTTGCTATCCTCACTAATAATAACTCCCAAGATTGAGTTTGAAAGTTGAGGCATTCAAAACAAAAGCCTCAAAGAGAGTCAATTCCCTGACCTCCCTTCCCCTCCCATGCCCGACCTTCCTCTAGTGGCTTCCCCCATTGGTGATACCACTGACACTTGCCTTCCTCAATCCCTAGCTTCCCCCTCCTCCCCTTCCTATCATCCTCTTTCTCTCTCTCCTCGCCATTGACCTTGGACCTCTATTGTTACCTCCTCCTCCCCTCCATCCTCATCCCAACCTCCAAATGTTGAACACTCCCTCTACTCCCATCCTGCTTTCTCTCTTAACTCCAAGCTGGTTCGGCTCTGCCCTCCTAGCCTTCTTGAGGCTCAAATCCTTAAGTGGAGAAACTGCCATGTTGGAAACTTCCTTGGCAGCCGTCCTCCCTTCTCTATTGTCAAAGCCTCTCTTGCCTAATGGCGTCCCTCTAGTCTGCTATCCACCTTTATGACTAGGAATGGTACTCTCAAGTTCTCTGTCAAAGCTGATAAACTAGAGCCTTGGATGGTGGTCCCTGGTATGTGGGCAAAAAGTCCATCTTCTTGCAACATTAGGATGAATATGCCTCTTTCAACAAATCTGAACCCACCACCATCCCCTCTGGGTCACCCTCCCCAACCTACCTCTTCACTTCTGGTGTGCCAAGGGTCTCAGCATCATTGGCTCTATCATTGGAAAACCACTATATTCGGACATGCGCACTAAACTTATGGATCGCCTTTCTTTTGCCCGGATTCGATTGAAGTTTTAGCGGAGCAAATCCTTCCCACCAAGTCACCATTATTGATGGAGAGAGATACTCATCCGAACAATCAAATCCACCCCCCAATGCACCATTTGCAAGACTTTTGTGCACTCCTCCATTTTTTAGAAGGTTCAGGAAGTCCTTGATGAAGTTCTCCGTCATACAAAAGATCCTATTAGCAAAGCAAGATCTCCCCTTGTTGCTGGTCGTGAAAAAAGAAGGCGGCGATGAGGTCACCAGAGTCGCATTCTCATGGCAATGCCCTTTGCCGATACCTCCAACACTGCAAGACCTAGATCCATCGGTCCTCTTGAAGGCGTATTGTCCGCGGGACCAAACAGGTTCTCGATTCAGACTAACCCCCTCCAGACCAATGAACCTTCCCTCCTTCATTCCAAATCTCTTCCATCTCAACCATCTCCTTTAATCCCATCAACATCAGGTTCTCCCTCTTACCCGAACCCTTATTCCTCCCCTAGCTCTGAACCTCTTCTTATTCCACCCCACCAGAATCCTCAGTCATAACCCATCTCCATTTCCTCCAACCCATCCACCCCATTCGGTCCACAACTAACACTTTCAATTCATCATCCTTACTTGATGACCTCCACATCACCCATAAGCCCTCTAAACTTGTCACCGCTCCTTTTGATCCATCTAATCTCTTGCTCCCAGCTTCTCTATTGGAGCCCTTGCCTGTCACCACTGGTATTGTCTTCTTCTCGACTGTCACTTGTAACATCCTAGCCTTAGAAGGCTCCTCTAGTCTCCAGTCTGCGCAGGCCCATCTTGCGCTCATATCAGCTCATCGCGCCTCTTTGCTATGCCACTTTGGCCACTCGGAGCTGTCTTCTAGCACTTCTTTAGGTTCAGGCCTTCAGCCTGGTTCCTTGCCCATTGGTATTACTTCCTCCGGCACCTTGGAAGGTCCTACACCGCCTCTCTGGTCTGCACAAGCCTCCCTTGCACCCTATGTACCTAACTCTGCTGGCAACCTCTCTTTGCATAGCCCTTGCCTTCTACTAGGCTCCCTCAATTCGCAAGGCCTCCAGTCCTCCACTCCAATGGTGTTTGCAACCCTGGCCTACCGCCACATTGCCTCCTCTTGCATGGCCCCCCTGGCCTCTCGCCAAGCAGTATCCTACTCATCCAGCCCCCCCATGGACACCTTAGAAGGTGCTTCTCCATCCCTCCGGTCTGCGCAGGCCTCTCCTGCGCACATGGATGCCAACATATGCAGGCCTTCCCCCCAAGTATTGCCTATCTCTACCTCAACTGAGACTGCTCCCATAGACAGGCCATGTCCATCCTCCTCCCTGTCCACTACCACTGTCACCACTACCCCTTCCTCTAAGAAAAAGAAGAATAGTTCAACCACAACTAGATCTTCCTCTAGAACCAAATGCATTGAGTCCTCCTTGACGGCTCTCTTCTCCCTAAAAGGGTAACGTAGAAGACCCCCTTCCAATATTGGTTCTCCCCTCTTGAAGCAATCATCTAGCTCCCAGGACCCTTTACTGCCCCTCCACCCAAATGATCGCTTGAACCTTCTGGAATGTTCGAGGTCTCAATTCCTCCTCCAAACAATCTGATGTTTATGTCCACATCCCTTCCTCCAATTCCAATCTTTGTTGCCTCCTTGAAACCAGAGTTATAGAAAAGAATGCCCCTAGGATTGCTTCCTCCATTTCCCCCTCTTAGTCTTTCCTTGCCAACTATCTCCATAGCCCCAATGGTTGGATTTGGATTCTTTGGAACCCCTCAGTCCTTCATGTCTCTACTCTCTCCTCTTCCTCCCAAGCCATCCACCTCTCTATCTCCCAGCCCTCTAGTTCTCATATCTACTTCTTCTTTGCCATCTATACTCATAATCGTGCTCTCAACAGTTTATCCCTTTGGTCCAATCTCTGCTCTTTTGCTCCCTCCACTGGCTCCAACCCCTGGGGAGTTGGAGATTTTAACATCATTTGCTCCAACATGAGAAGCATGGGGGAAGTCCCATTGATCTTCAGGTTGTTGAGGCTTTTAATGATTGTATCGATGACTTCGCTCTCAATAACCTCAGGTGGTCTGGTGTCAAGTTCACTTGGCATAACAGGAGAGTAGGATCAAATAGAGTGGCATGTAAATTAGATAAAGCCCTTGTCAATGAAGGTTGGCTCGACTCTTATCCCTTTTCACATGCCTGTTTTGAACTCCCTGGGATTTTTAATCACAACCCAATCTCCATCCATATCCTCCCATTCATATCCTTCCACCCCAAGCTATTTAAATTCTTTGATATATGGTCTCTCCACTAGACTTCCTTCCCATTGGTCGTGAAGCTTGGAGCAGCCCTGTTCATCATGTCTCCTCTCCCCTCATCGCTTTCGCCAAAAAGCCCAAGAATGTCCTATTAATGCTTAAGCAATGGAATTCCTCCTCCTTTGGCAACATTTCTTCCCGCATCTCCTCTTGTCGAGACAATCTTCTTTCTATCCAATCCAGGCTTCAATCGGATCTCCTCAATCTCAGCCTTGTGGAGGAAGAAAAGCACCTCACCTTTGATCTTTCCTCTCTTTTGGCTTAAGAGGAAAGTTTCTTGAGCTGAGCCAAAAGGCTAGAATTAAGTAGCTTGTTCTTAGAGACTCCAACACTGCTTACTTCCATAGGTCTTTCTCATGGTTCGTAAACTTGAGCGAAACATGCTTCGCAGGTATCGATAGGTCGAAACGAAACCATAGGGGATTTTAAAAAAATCTCCTGTTTCAACCTGGTTTCAACAGGTTTGAAATTTCGACCTTCTCTTGTGCATTTTGTCTCCCAAATATGGGCAACTTGGGGAAACAGTGGAGATTTTCATTTTTTTAACACTTATTTGTTATTTCATTTACTTAAGATATTATTCATAAATAAGGAAATACACCCATTTTGAATCCCATAAAAATAGTTTAAAAATCAAATTCCTAAAGGATAAAAAGTCAACCCCCCAGTCCAAGAACAAAAACTGGATTTTGGTTATAGGGGCGATTTTCAACTTTTAAATGCTGGGGTTTTTCTCAATTATGAAAATTTTATAAATCTTATAATGTGAAAACATTGCTAAAAACCAAAAGTTCAATAAAATAATATTTTTTATATATCTCTAAAATTATTTTCATTCAGGCGATTTTAACAGCATTTGCGTACTTTAAAATAAGTTTGACCGAAACATAACTGTGTCATTACAACTCAGATTTAAGTAATCTTAGACTTGTTGAAAAGCTGGTTTTATGTTATACTGAATACAAAAAGTCTCATGTAAAAATAAAAATCATTTGAACAGTCAAACTTATTATAGAACAAGAGCATTTCTTTAAATGTTGATTCTTTATAATTTAATGTGACTTAATGTTGATTTTTTATGATTTGATGCGGCTAAATGTTGATTTTAATGACTTGATGTGGCTTAATGTTGACTTTAATGACTTGACGTGGCTTAATGTTGACTTTTTATGATATAAGGTATGTGTAACTTACTAAATAATATTAGAAAAGATAACATGCATGCCTTGAGGGTAGTGAGTCACTACTTGGATGGAACTGCCTAGACACTCTACTTAGAATTGAGTCACTATTTTCGAGTGTTGAGCAATTGAGTCACTACTGTTCAGTGTTGATAGATAACTGTCGATGATGTAATATTTTTATCTATTTTGGATCATTTGGATTATGTCTTATGTTTTCATGTAGATTGTAGACTATATATAGTCATTATGTAGTAAAGTCTCAGAATTTTGGCCAACAAGTCAGCATAATGATTATCGAACCTCAGGTTCACCACACAAGTAAGACTTTATATGTTTTTTTAATGAAACTAATGATATAAATGTGTTAGAAATATTTAAAATAGGTTGTACATGAAAAAATCAGGCAAAAAAAATATTGTTTGGGGGTCGAAACCTAAGTTTCCAACATATCGAGAAAAATTCCCCGATATCCTCGAAATTTCCTAGGTTTCCACCGAAATTTTGGTCTCCCCAGAGGTCGAAACCCGATACCGTGAACCTTGGTCTTTCTCAAAGCAAGATCCAATGCTAATTCCATTCCAAACCTCATTTCCAGAACTGGGACTGAGCTCCATAGCCTTGAGGACATTAAATCGGAAGTTGTCTCCTTTTTCAAAGACCTTTTCCACCCCCTTCTTCCCCCATCCGCCCTTTGATCACCTCCTCCCTTTCTGCCAATCCATCCCCTCTGATGAGGAAATCTTAGCGGCTATCCTTTCTCTCACAACCAATAAAGCTCTTGGCCCTGATGGATTTAGTATGGGTTCTTCTCTTCCTATTGAGACATCATCGATGTTGATCTTATCTTGGCTATTAAAAGCTTCTTCTATAATCCCAGTCAGACAAGGTTGCCCCCTTTCCCGTCGGTATTAAAAGCTCCAAGCTTCTCTGTCTTGGTTAATGATAGCCCAACAGAATATTTCCCATACTCTGTCGGTATTAGACAAGGTTGTCCCCTTTCCTCTTCTCTCTTGCCCTTGAAGTCCTCTCTAGATCCATTGAATCTGCCACTGACCATCATCTCATTTTCCCATTCCTAGATGTAAATCCCTTATGCTAACCCACCTGGCCTTTGCCAACGATCTTATAAAGAGGCTCATTGTTGCTTCCTGGGGCCTCCCATCTGATATTATCTCCCCACCCCCCAGTGATGTTCTCCCCTTTTTTTTGGGCTCTTGAGCAGTTGTTTTGTGCCTTTTGTTGTATTTTCTTCCTTCTAAACTAGCCTTTCTTGAATGGCCTTAGTCTCTCCCCCATCCCTTTTTCTTTGTTTATTCTTTCCTCTCTTGGTAATGAATTTCTCTATTCATCCAAAAAAATAACTCCCAATAACCATATAAAATAACTACATCATAACCACATGACTCTAACCACTTTGATCTCATATATTTGCTCCCAACCCGTACACATAACATTGGAGTGAAGAAAATACTAGAATGACAATTGTTCCCTACAATTTCTCTCTTGAGGAAAGAAGTATGCTACCTCCAAATTGGCCAAGACACCATGGCTTCATCTGTAAATCCAACCATATCATTATCCTACTTTATCTCTTGTGCTTTCCTATTTTCTCTTTTTTTAGCAATTATCCCCTTACAATAACAACAACAACAACAACAAACACCTTATCCCAACTTAATGGGGTCGGATACACGGATCCACGAAAAAAAAAACCAGGAGAAGAACATCAGCAGGCTAAAGTAATATGGGAAGATCTAGATGCACGATTCAATTTCCAATGAGTGATCTTGAGGACATGATCACACTCAAGGAGGATGGAATGTTAAGTATGAGAGTTTGCACCCCCTTTTTTAGGGATTGGCATGACATGGCGGTGGGTGTAGCATGTGAGTTATTTTATGGTTATCTTCTCAGTAGTTATTGTGTAGTTATACTTAGTTACGGAGGAGTAATATGTTACGTGGGAAGTGTTGTACGTGGGTAGGAGCTAGTATTTTAAAGTTGTAACTGCTTGTACTACTATTTAATTGAGAATAATCTTGAATGAAGAAAATACTAGAATGACAATTGGTTCCCTACAATCTCTCTTGAGGAAATAGATCGGCGACCTCCAAATTGGCTGTTAGAAATCCAGGATCTGTAACCAGTAACAGCAAAAGAGAAAGAGATTGAGAGAGAAGGAAAAGAGAGTGAGACTACAAGGTACTGCAGTGTCGTGTGTTACGGTCTCCCCTCTCTACCCATATATATATATATATATATATTGCAATAGAAAAGAAAGATTACAAACAGCAAGGATGGAAACTCCTTGTCAAACAAGAAAACAGAAACCTACACTAATTAGAAAACATGAGATCTAATCTAATTAGGAAAGATAAACTAAAGACAAAGCCCAACACATAGCCACGATAAGGACAAATCCCCTATCATGGTACACTTAAATTATGTACCCCCCATGGTACATGTGCCCAATCTTCAACATTGGCCAAGACACTATGGCTTCGTGCATTAAGCAAAACTTATCTTTTTCCTATTTTATCTTTTCAATCTTTAATACTATTTTCTATCTTTTCCAATTTCCTCTCCTTTGTCCCCTTGTCGATCAACGAGGGCACAAGGGAAACAAGAAATTATTGAATAAAAAAGTGCCTTCTACCTTTTTATCTAGTAAATAGTTAAATGGGTGAAGTAATTTTATCGATATGAATGTTCTATATCGAAAAGATTGCCAACTATTCATTTTAAAATCATCTACATACTAAGATAGTTGTAGAAAGAATATCATACTTGTTCATTAGAGTTCATTAGAGCAGCTTATCTCTAGTGGAAACAACATGGAAAAAGCTAGAAGATATCATTTTCAGATTTGGGCCTTGAGGACAAGACCCAATCTAAGGTGGATGGAATGTTACATGTACGGGTTGGGAGGTGTACGTATAAGATCAAAGAGGTTAGAGTCATGTAGTTACGATAGTTATTATGTAGTTATTTTATGCAGTTATTGGGAGTTATTATTAGTGGAGGATAGTATAAGTTATAAGGATTTAGTGGTTGAGTTGTCAGAATTATGGGTAAGTTGTGCAACTGTTGTATGTTTATTTGTATATATATATATATTGCTTCATGAGATGAATAAGGGATAGACTTGAATGACAATTGGTTCCCCACAATTTCTCTCTTGAGAAAAGATGTCAACTACCTCCAAATTGGCCAAGACGGCCATGGCTTTGTCCGTAAAGCCAATCATATCTTATCCTATTTTATCTCTTGTATTTCCCTATTTTCTTTTATTGGTAGCAATTATCACTTTCTCACCTATTTAATCTCTTGCATATCCCTATTATCTCTCCTCCCTCTACCGTGCACATATCAACAAGCCATATGCTTTACCATCTGAGCCAACGGGCACCTTCAACTAATATGCGACGAATTTTCTATCCCACCAAATATCAATCCAAATCTTTGCCGATACTCCTATTGATGAGGACATCAAGACGTATAGCCGAAGGACGAAGAAGACCCAACCTTCTTTGTGGTTGGAGGATTAGGAGGAAGAAAAAAAGAAAGAAAAGGAAGGCTCGGTCCAGCCTTCCCAGCACTGGATCGAGACCTCTCCTTCCTTTCTTTGCCAAGATTGTGTGGCCCCCACCAAATCTGATATGTAATTTTAATTCCTAGGATTTTGCCAAGATCGTGTGGCCCCCACCAAATCTGATATGTTAATAGTTTTATTTCCTAAGATTTTTTTTTATTTAGGTCATTGAGTTAAGTAGGAAACTAAATAACATTCCTATTTGTTTTTTTCTAGGAAGCTTCTTTATTTCTGAGATTATGTTCCTAGATTAGCCTTTTTCCTTTTAGTAATTATCCTATTATTTATGTAAGGCCATTGGCCACAATGAGAATTAATGAATGAAGAATATTGAAGGCAAAACAGCCCCCAAACCCCCCCCCACGATTTCTCTTTCTCTCCCCTCTCCCTCTTCTCATCTCTCTCTTGGTCTCCCTCTGTTTCACGCCTCCTCTCTCTCTCACGGCTCTCTCTCTCTCATCCTCTGTCTCTCGGTTACTGCTCCTGTTGTATCCACTATTCGTGAGCTGTTGAAAGCTCCATCGGCAACAACAAGGATCACTACACAGCAAGCTGGATTTTCTTCATCAACCAAGGTTGGACTGCAACTCTTTATTTTGGAGGACTTTGACTTCTTCTTTACTCCTCAGACCAGGACAACAATAAGGTAACTAATTAAACTAAACCCCTCCCACCTCCATATATCCCTGTTACATGTTGCAGCCCATTAACATTGAAACCAACCTATGCCTTTTTGCTCATGTCTATTTTTACCCATTGTTTTAAAACGTTTCGTCACTGTTATGTGTTGGTGTATTGATGTTTGTATTCGTCGCACGTTAATCAGGAAACTTAGTTCACTAGACATCCGGGATTAGGGTGGCAAATTGTAGTTGATCGACAGATTAGGGTAATTTGCTATATATTGATCGAGGTTTCTTCTCTGTAATGCAAACAAATACGAGGGGTATGAGGACGAGCGCTGTAACTATTCTCCATTGATAGTGAAAGAGGATCTCATCTCACCGGGGACGTAGGCAACCTTGCCGAACCTCGTAAAATCCGTGTGCATTGTTTGTTTGGTTTTTCCATTATCTTACTGCATTCGTTTAAGGTTGCGTTTCTACATATGTTTCCAAACTTTGCTGATATTTTTCTATTAGTTGTGCTAGAGGTCATTGATGTTTGCTATCCTATTTGGTGTTTGGAATTGATTTGTGCTGAACCAAACATTCGTATGACGTTTGTTCCCTTCCCCATGTCCCCACTTGAAGTTTAAGTAAGAGTTTATGTGTTTTTCCGCCTAGATTATTATTGTTTTTTGCTACTTTGTTTATAGTCCATTTCTCTTTGCAGCTTAACTTGGCTGAGTTTCTTTTGTCCTATCTACCCAAGTCCCTTGAGTTAACCCTACCTAGTTAGTTAATCTTGTAGGAGACCTAGTCACCTAGGAACCTCCTACATCACCTATAGCATGTCATTGGGTGATGTGGAGAGGTTTCAATAATTAGAAGAAACCACAATGGATCATACTGTTGTCCACCACTACAGGACCTTTTCTTGTTCTTTTGTTGATTGATGGAACCACAACACTAAAAACATTTTACTGTTTTCATAATCTTATACTGCATAAGCATAAGGACGAGTTTTCAATGTCAAACAAATGTTTTTAAGTGTGAAAATACAAGATGGATCTTGGCAGAGTAAAATACAATATCAAGCTAATAAATATTACTACGAGTTCTGTATTCAACCTCAAAAGCACCCCGCCCCCCACCCCCCATCCCCCACCCCCCACAAGATTCCACCCCCCACCCCCACCCAAGAAAAAAAAAAAGGGCTGCTACTTATGAAGCTAAAACAAAACATGAAAGTAAATGCAGTGGGAAGAAAAAACAAGGAACTCAGAATTCTGCAGAATCAAATCCAGAAGAATACAGATAAAGCCAGCACAATTGACACAAATGGAACTGAAAAAACATAAATAAACTAAACTCGGTTCCTCGTGTTTGCCCGTGCCGCATTCCAATTAATCAGAAATAGCAAATAATTCAGCTAGATTGTATAAAAACTGATATCGAAGCACAATTATCGAACATCAAAATTGAAAAAGTCCAAAAGCCAACACTTACAGGACATAAGATAAGATAGCCCAACCACGCATATGACTAGCAATAAGATCCGCTTCTTGGCTTCCTCGATGAGGTCCCGAACTGTCTGCCTCCCAGTACTCATCTCCCCAGCTCAATTGATGTTCACGTCATAAAACAATAACAACCAAATCAAAAATCGAATTCCTTTCTTGTTCTTCTTCTTCTTCTTCTTCTTCTTCTTCTTTTCATAAACGAACATATATCACTGGTAAAACCAATCAAGCCGTATCATCGTTCTCATCTCCATGGCTCGATTCGATCAATCATAAATCTGGTGTCGGTAACCGCCAGGGTGAATCCAATCAAAGTCAAGCCGACTAGAAATCAATCAAGTCTTACCTAACGATTTCAATAGATAAATGAATTTGCGATCAGTTTATGTGAAATAAAAAAACGAAATTATCGAGAGGTAGAGTAGAATTTTGTCTTTGAACGCGCCTGACTGTTAGGTTTCAGCTCTCCACCTCCCCCTATGGCTGAAGTTTTTAACCGCCCAAGTGCCTAGTATTGGTGAGTTCTGTTTCTGCCGTTTTCCGGGTTCTTGTTTGTTTATTGAGGCGACCCGGGCGAGTGACCTAACATTGCCTCCATTTTTCTAACTCTCTTCAGCCGTTTTCCTTTGACAGCTTGTCTTTCAAATGGCATGACAGCTGCATTATGTATTAAAAGGGCAAAATGTGGGTTCCAGCCACTCATTGTTTGTAGGAGGTTGGGCACGCTGCTAGTTTTCCTACATAGAGTAAGCAGCTCAGCTAATGAGAGATTGTTTTGGATCTGACTCCTCTCTTTAGTATCCATCGCTCAAGTCTTGTCCACAATTATCTGGATAAGTGTCACGTGATGAGGCAATGATTCAACGGTTCTTGATGTCTCATTCTCCATGTTTCTGTCAGTTCCTTGTTCTCTACGCCTTTCTCAAACCGTTAAATCATCACCTCGTGGTGCTCGCCTAGGTAACTATGGGTTGACTTAGGCGATGGGCGCTAAGGAGAGGAGCTGAATCTGATTTTTTAGTCCTTGACTCATCTCCAATTCCTACCTCTCCAATTTCCTACTGATTCCACTTAGGATTGTGACATCTGTTTTTTACAACATCCAACGGTTCCAAGTACATAGTAATATCTCTTGCCTCTTCAAGTGGTTTGAGATTTAACAACAATTGTATAGTGCAATTAGTGAGTTATGATATGCAAAAATTCCATGCTCACCAAGACGTATCGAGTTCGAGTCTCATCACTATTACCTACTTATCTCCCTACCGAAAAACAAAAAAACAGAGTGGTTTGTGGTTTTGGATTTTGAAACTCACGCACCCTCAGAACTGAAGGAAGAAAGAAGGAGAAAACGAAACTGAGCTTGAGCCGTCGGCCTTCTCGAGTTTTAACCCTCTTTGCGAAAACCAGAGCTTCAGCCCACGGCCTCTCGAAGAACTTGTACTCTTTCTCTCTCTCTCTGGGACGAAACGAAGCAGGAGAAGAGACGGTGAAGCCACTCTCACAGAAACCGAAACAAAGCAGGAGAAGAGGCGCTGAACCGGAGCTTCGTTTAGAAATTGCAGGTAACAATCTCCGCTCCCCCATTTGACCCCCCCAAAAAAAATTGTAAAAAAAAAAAAAATCTCCATTCTCTGTAGCACCGAGCCCATTCTTTCTGTTCCCCCCCCCCTCTGGTTAATTGATACAATCTATTTTTGAGACCATAATCTATCGTGTTAAGTAGAAATTGAAATGGTATGGTGTTTATTTCTGGCTTTTTGCTCTTTTCATGAGAGTAAGTGTGTACTGTGTAGCACTGGATGCTTTTTTTTTTTTTTTTTTTGCAGTAGACACAGTTTGATTTGTCTTCTTTCTAATATTTGGTTTATGAGTTCTTGTTGGCATCTTGGTTTATCAAAAGAAGCCGTTTTGGAGTTTATCTCCAAAGGGTTTTATAGCTTTTGCATTGAAGCTTTCCCCTTTCTATAGCTCATCTTTCCCAAAAGTTTCTATAGCTAATTAATTATCCAACTTCTATACATTAAGATAATTATCTGATATTCTTTTCTTCTATACATTAATTATCCTGCATTTAATAGTGAACCAACTTCTATAGCTTTCCCCTTTTTTTAATCTACAGACTTTTTTGTGGGATTTCGTTTTTGCAGTGAAGCTTTCCCCTTTCTATAGCTTTTTCTTTTGCAAGAACCAACTTCTATCGGATTTTGCTTTTTTTCTGCAGATTCCTTTGGTTTTTTGCATTGAAGCTTTCCCCTTTTGAACACTTGGTACCATTTAAGAAAATTTTATTTTCGTATTTCTGTAGCTTCTGTTTACTAATGAGAAAACAGAGATGTGAATGGAAAATTTGAATACAATTTCATGTAGATGTCTGTATGTTAGTGTGATGCAGTAAATATACGTGGAAACATGTGTTACAGAGAATTACAATGTTGATTCTTTTACTACTGCCATGTTGTTGGACTCCAACTTGCCAAATTTTAGCTTTTAGCATCTCTTATATGTTTATCTGTCATAATCATGGGCAAGCATAACTATGATTTAACCATATCTACATTCTTCTTCTTTTGTATCTAATTTTGAAATTGATCAACTATTGTTACTTGTGCGAGTGTGCTGTGGTTCTAGGTGGATTTCTGTACTGCAAATATTTCTTGAGGTGTGTACTTGTTGATAGAAATATTTCTTTGCTTGAATTATGTTCTGTCTATTATTGTTGATAGAAATGATTATGTTCAACCAATTGGTGTGAAGAGTAGGAATTGTTATTAAATGGGCTGCAATTCTAAGACCACAAGTACAAAACTACAAATTCACGTTTCCTCTATTTTCTGGGCTTGCTCTCCGCTTGCTTAATTGGTAGAAGCCATTGTGCGTAAATAGATATCTACTTGTTTTATTCTCTTCTTCTTTTCCTCCATGGGAGGACCTCAAGAACTGCAACTCCAGGTCATGCGTAAGTTTATTTATGGCTTTCCCTCTTCTGTTGAATCAATTCATGTCATATATGCTTTCAGTGGTACCGCAAGAATACTTTATTGTCATATTAGGAAAACTAACAACCACTTCATAGATTTGGACATGAATGGGTCTTGGCTGTTTTTCCATACAAAGAGTAACTCATTATGGATGGAAAACCATACTCTTGAAAGCTCTATCTTTCTCGGTTTTCTTAATGATTCAGAAGTGTAGGAGTCAAACCTGGCCAAAGATGAAGCTGTCATCACCCAACCCCCACTTCCTACACCAAAAAGAGGCTATAAGTGGTGGCTCTTAATGGTACATTACATATTCTTTGTTCTCTCAGGCCAATCCATTGCAACTCTTCTAGGGAGACTCTACTATAACAAAGGTGGAAATAGTAAGAGGATGCAAACAATTGCTGTAACTGGAGGGGCCTTCCATTTGTGCTCCCCCTTCTAATCTACTTCTACTATAAACCTACTATAAACCTTCTATCCCAAACCATATCAATACTTCCAACAAGAGGTCACCCTCTATCATCACCATTGTACTCCCTTGCACTTTCTTTGGTATATTCAGTGCTGGTGATAACCTGATGTACGCATATGGGTTGTTATATCTCCCTGCCTCTATATATTATCTTGTTTGTGCAACCTAATTGGATTTTAATGCACTATTCTCCTATTTCATCAGCTCCCTTATGTTCACTCCTGTTTTGCTTAATTGGTAGTCCTCCTCACCATCTCTGCCTTTCTCCTTGCTCTCCATTATGAGTCCAATGGAACAACGGGATTACAAAGGTACATATGCCATTGGAATTTTCTGCACTTTAGGTGCATCTGCCTTGTTCTCCCTATTACTTTCACGTACCCAACTTTCATTTGAGAAAGTTCTGAAAATAACATTTTCTGTGATACTGGTGATGCAATATACCCAGCAATAGCAGCAGCATGTGTTTGCTTGGTGGGCCTTTTCGCTAGTGGGGAATGGTGGAGTCTAAAGGGAGAGATGGAGCAAATTGGAATGGCAACTTGTGTGATTGATGGGGGGGGGGGGGGGGGGGGGTGGGCCCCAAAGGATCCAACTAGGATGGGTGTGGGCCCACTTAAAAGATTTAAGTAATTTAGGTCTAAGGTCAGGGGCAAAACAGTAAATATGATGATGAATAGAATCAAGTGGCAATCCTGTAAATAAAACAGAATTTTCGATTCATTAAATGTAACTTATAGTGATAAGGATATGGAGGGGTTTATGCATTATTGACCAGGGGTAGTCTTGGAAGCAATTATTGGGCATGGGTAAGTAGTAAATAAAGGTGGAATGGAAGGGGCATTAATATGAGAGGTAAGACAATAGAGGGACTTTTACACAAAAGAACAAATACTAAAGGACAAAAGTCAAGGGATTTGAGGGGTATAATGGGAATTGCAAGGAATAAATACAAAGACCAAGAATCGTGGGATAGAGAGGGTTGTCTTCAACCTTGTAAGTTTCAGCCATTGGGGAGGCGGAGAACCAGCACTACGATAGGAAGAACTCCCTCACCTTTGGCCTGCTGGCCTTGAGATTTCAGGTGTAGGCTCCTACTCCAAAGCCCTACCATATGCATGCTTTAATAGGTCCAATAATCAGCAACCCAGTGAGATTTAACCCTCTGGAACCAGACCTGGGTGGTACCTTTAGTTGTCCTTAGTTGCAGGTTTTACTTTTCTCAACAGGGATGGTATTATGGCAAGAATCTCTAAGGGTTTGGTCAACCAGGGAAGGGCTACCTTTGACTCAAAGCTCGGAACCAATCGGTAACATTCACAGGTTCAGCAAGCTTTCCTTTTGTGACTGATGTTACTGTCCAGAAACAGAGGATGGGAGAATAAACCAGAAACGAGGAAAGAAGAGAAGTAAAGAGGAGATAACAAGGTAGATAGAGACCGCAGGGAATAGGAGGAAAGGGGGCAGGGAGGGTGATCGCACCAAGAGGGAAGAAGGGGGTTTTCTCACAGAGAAGGGGAGAGGAAGAGAGAGAGAAAAACGAGATTGCAGGGAAGAGAAGAAGAGAGGGGGAAGGAGACAGCCACGCAGGGGGGGTTTCACAATCCTTTTTTATTTTTCTCATTCACTAATCAACTCTTCCCATGAATTACATGTCCAATATATAATAAAATTAAATTAAAAACCTTCTAATTAAAATCAAAGACTAAGATAGAAATAAAATCTCCTACACCTAAGCTAACAAAATAAAGAAACAAATAAGGACTCAAATAGGAAACAAATATTCTCAAATAAAAATAAAATCCTAAATATTCTATTAAACTTGGAATCCAAATTAGTAACTTGGAAGCCAAATTGGATCTGGGTCTTGGTCTGGGTTCTGGAGCAGGTTTGGGTCGATCCAATGAAGCGCTGCTGCATCAGTGATGATCTTAGTTTGCACTGTTGTGGCATGACAAGTTTTTATTGTTGGTGCACTGGGTTTAATATTTGAAAGGTCTTCACTCTTTAGCAATGTCATTAGTACAGCATCTTTGCCCATTGTTCCAATCTTTGGTGTGATGTTTTTCATGACAAAATGGATGGGGTGAAGGTGGTTGCTTTGATTTTGGCTATTTGTGGGTTTATTTCTTACATGTATCAAAATTTTCTCAGAAATCAACCACGATTTCCCCCCATAGGATTTCGCAATATAGATTAGAGAGAGGAAGCAGCATGTGGGGGTTTTAATGGTAATCCTTCGAAAAAGAAGAAGCAAGAACGAGTGACAAACAGGGTAGAGAGAGAGAGAGAGAGAGAGAGAGAGAGAGAGAGAGAGAGAGAGAGAGCGATGCCCGACTTGAAGAGCCAGCGCCCATAGCCACAAATAATTCTGAATCTTCCAACCTGGAATCCGTAATCACCCTTGAATGAGATTCACTTTCTCAGATTTTGCTAGATTAGGTTTG
Organism: Macadamia integrifolia; assembly: GCF_013358625.1. Lineage (NCBI taxonomy): Eukaryota > Viridiplantae > Streptophyta > Magnoliopsida > Proteales > Proteaceae > Macadamia > Macadamia integrifolia. The sequence goes on from NC_056558.1 coordinate 30,853,157, forward strand.
CACAGCTTATGCTTAACTGGAATCTTATCTTCATATGGGATTTTTTTTACCCTTGTTGATTTTTTGGTTTCTGAATGCTCTTTGAGAATACAGGTATCTAGGTTGTAGAAGAAGGCATGGAAATTCGATCCAATACACAATCCAACTCGGGAGAGAGATATAGAGAGAGCTTACCTAAAAAATCGTTAAGAGTTCCTCGACATGTAAGAAGGAAAAGGAACAATCTAGGTTGTCAGTCGCCACTTGAGCCGAATTGTCTGAGTCAAATAGCCATAATCTAGAGGTGGTCGGGCATCGCCAGAGTTTGGTTGAAGTATCGGCAGTATTACGGTCCTAGGGTTTCTCCAACCAAGTGAGAGGGAATGGAAAGTGGAAGAAGAAAGACTATCAAGTATACATCAGGAGAGGCTTTGAAGCGAAAGGGGTTTTCCTTTCAGATTTGGCTCGTCTCCAAAACCCCTTTCGCTTCAAAGCCTCTCCTGGTGTATACTTGATAGTCTTTCTTCTTCCGCTTTCCATTCCCTCTCACTTGGTTGGAGAAACCTTGGGACCATCAGACCGTCAATACTTTAACCAAACTCTGGCAATGCCCGAGCACCTCCGGATTATGGCTATTTGAGTCAAACAATTCGGCTTAAGTGGCGATGACGACCTGGATCATTCCCTTTCCTTCTTACACATCGAGGAACTCTTAACGATTTTTTAGGCAAGCTCTCTCTATATCTCTCTCCCGAGTTTGATTGTGTATTGGATTGAATTTCCATGCCTTCTTCTGCAACCTAGATGCCTGTATTCTCAAAGAGCATTCAAAAACCAACAAGGGTCGAAAAATCCAATATGAAGATAAGATTCTGGTTAAGCATAAGCTGTGCCAACCTAATCTAGCAAATTCTGGGAAAGTGAATCTGATTCAAGGGTGATTACGGATTCCAGGTTGGAAGATTCAGAATTATTTGCAGCTATGGGCGCTGGCTCTTCAAGTCGAAGCAACCACTTTTGTTTGTTTTTTCTTTTTACAACTTGAAGGAACAAGCTTGACAATATTCTCATATTTATTTGTAATAAAGCACCTTAAAAACCCAAAACCCTCGCCAACTTTGGCCGTTAGTCCTCTCCAACTTTGGTCGTTAGTCTCTCTCAGAAACCTTGTCTCCTTCTCAGCTGCTTTGGTAAGGAAATCGATCGTAGGTGAAGGTCAACTCTACCCGTAGGTGAGTGCTCAACTCTCTCACTCTCTCTTTCTCTCCGTGTTGTTTTTTTTTTTTTTTTTTCAAGTGGAAATATGCACCGTTACAAACCCTTCTGCCTTCCTCCATCGCAAGGAACCCTAACAAGGCTGAGACGCTACCTTCTCCGTCGCTCTCTCTCTCTCTCTACCCTGTTTGTCACTCGTTCTTACTTCTCCATCTATTTCTTCTTCTTCTCTCTAATCTATATTGCAAAACCCCCCGCATGCTGCTTCCTCTCTCTAATCTATATTGCAAAACCCCCGCATGCTGCGTCCTCTCTCTAATCTATATTGCAAAATCCTATGGGGGAAATCATGGTTGATAAATGTAAGAAATAAACCCCCAAATAGCCAAAATCAAAGCAACCACCTTCACCCCATCCATTAATCCTATCGTCAATTTTTGCCATTGTTTTTCCTTGAACAAATTTTGAATTTGACAAAACGAAACTAAAGGTAAAAAAAATTTCCCACTTGATTTCATTACAAGAATGTTACTTGAAACAAACATAACCAAATGGTTAAAAGAATTTCAAATAACCTGAAAATACTCTTTGACTTAGTTGTATCATGGTGTGCTTAGGGTTCTACTTGGGATTTTGTTTTATTTCCTCACTCTGATATATGAATACTACTATGCCTGCCTTTGATAGGTTTGGTTCGTCTCCCGTATTATCTGTCAAGTACCAACATTAACATTCCGACAAGAGAATGGGGAAGAAGAAGTTCATCGATAAGAAAAAATCTGCTACTTTTCAGCTACTTGCAAGGGACTCATCCAGTCCCAATTTTGATAGTGATCCGTCCGGAGACCGAGTTTTCGTTAGAGTTGATGATAATCCATACTTGGTTAATGGATTTTTTGACGAAGATGTCCATGACGTTGGAGGCACTGCTCATTCTGGTTATTCCCTCAAAACTGATTTCACAAATGATCTGAATACATTTTTGCCGATGCTTCTGGTGACGATGACAATGATGCTGACTATGACAGATTTGAGATCCATGGAAACCAAAATCAAGTGACTGGTGCAGGGCCACTACCAGATCATGTAAGGAGAGAAATTTTGGAGCTTGGATTTCCGGACGACGGTTACAACTATCTTGCTCATCTTCGGGAGATTAAGAAACGGGAGGTGGTTCCGCCTTTTACCATAACAGTAAGGCGAAGCTTGATCAGCTCCCACTTGATGTAAAGGTCAGTAAAATTGCATTACTGTGAATAAAGATTGGTCCTTCTTATGTCTTCAACTGTAAGAGTTATTATAATATTTTTTTCAATGTGTCATTCCATTATTCAGGCTTATGATGCTTCGAAGGTGCGCATGCCTTGTTCACTTGCCAATGATGATGCAAATGAGAATTCCATGTACACTACTGCAGCAAACACTGTAGGTTTAAAGATTCAGAAGGCTGTTGATCCTGAAGTTGCAGCTTTGCTTGACGATGGTGATTTGTCTCGGTTTGGCTCGGATGTAGAGGACTTCGAAGAAGATTTTGTTGTTCGTGCAAACCTTCCTGAAGAAAAGGAAGATGTTCTGGATAAGAATATCAATTCATTTGACCAGTCCAGCGTAACTGGACAAGAAGTCAGCAAGCATGCTATTTGCTATGCTGAAGAACAGGGATCTCATTTACTTGGCTGTGATGCATCAAGAAGCCATGAAGCAGAGCAAGAGATTGTTACTGAGCAGCCAAGGGTTCGTTGAATTTTGGATGAGCAATTTGATATGGTCTGAAAATTTTCCACCTATTCTTTTTCATTGGTCCTTTATTCACTCAAAGTTTTGAAGTTCCAAATAAAATGCTGTACTTAAGTTCATTTAAAATTTCTACGCCAATCAAGGATGCAATTATATGAGCTTTAGTTGCAGGAACCTCCTTACATGGTCCATGGTTCCACACTAACATCAAAGTCCTGTTCCTTTGTACCTTCACTAACTTCCTTGATGACTGCTACCTTGTTTCACTAGCTGCTTCACAAAACGGTCGTTGCATCATGAATTTTAATTTTTTCCGTGATTACAGTTTTTGATTTTTTTTGGGGCAAATTGACATTTTCAGATATATCTGTGCCTATAGAGAAACTTCCCAAAGTTATTCCATAAGTTTTTCGTCTTCATTTCTGAGTGTAAGCATATGGCTTTAATCATTTCCTGTCTTATCCATTTAGAGGGGTGCCAACTTTCAATAGTTGATGGTTGGTTTATGGTAAACCCATGCCTACACTTCTTTATGCTCCCATTAATAACTTGAGATCATGAATTCACTTGCACATCTTCCCTGCGAATACATCTTGTTGAGGCTTAATTTCCAGGCATTATTAACTATTCATTGACCTGGGTGCTTATTGGGTCTTGGTTTAAGTTGTCATCTGAATACGATGATAGGAACAGAAAATTTTCATTGTGTTTTATTATTAGATTCTCGTATGTTCTTAATCCAAAATTTATGATGAGTCCACTGTGCAGATGAATCTTGGATGTTAAATTATAACCTCAGTATTCTGTTTGTGATTTGAATGGTAAAGTAATGCATGTTTTCTATTTTTTTCTCTTGTGGCATTTTATATGTTTCCATCATTTACAAATTTTTGTTTGTATTACAGCTCAGACTTCAGGAATATGGTACGGACAGTGATTATGATTATGATAATGATGGTTCCATAGTTGCAGAAGGTGATACTCTTGCAGACAAGCTTAATCATGTCCTTAAAGATCATGTTGTGGATGAGTTGGATCTTGTTGACGAGTACAAAGTTCCTGCTGATTTCTTGCACAAAAGTGGTGGATCAGACAGTAAAGAACTCGTAGACTCTGCTGCTGCTGTGATCCGCCGGTGTGCAGCGTATGCTGAGATGTACAATGAAAACGAAGACAACGAGGATGTGATGGTTCTGGAGGAAAGTAGTGATGAATCTGAGGTGTGGGACTGTGAAACTATTGTTTCAACATACTCAAATCTTGATAATCACCCTGGGAAAATTGAAGCTCCAGAAACTGGCTGAAACTGTCTCTAAAGCTGCTGCCAGCAAGCATGTTATTTCTCTTTGTGGAAAGGAGAGGCTTCCAGTTGAATTTTTACCTCACAGTAGAAAAGTTGTTGTGGAGAAGGTGACAAAAGCGCCAAGCACAAAACCTGAGATGCCGAAGAGGAGACCTCATGGCCAAGAGTCAAAGGAAGAAAAGAAAGAAAGGAAGGTAACTGCTTCCTGCTTGTTTCAACTTTTCAAGTGATGCCTGATACTTCCCTTTTTTGCCTCAAGTTTTTTTTTTTTTTTTTTTTCAAAGCTTATAAACAGAACACTTAGTGCAACCTTTTATTTTTCCATACATTGATGCAGAAGTCGTGAAAACTTGGGCGGGAAATATATCTTGCTCTTTATCCTGAAACTGTATTAGATTATTTTGTATTTGTGTTATAATTAGAGGAATCAGTTGGATCTGCCACTTGCTTTACATTTCTGATCCTTAGCCTAGATGAAAGAGGTTTGTTTGGAAATTATAGCATTTAACCATATCTCCTACGTGAATTATAAGACTACTTAATGGTGGTGAACCATCTGTAATGAAGAAAGGTATTTACGGGGAAGATGAGCCTCAAAAGCTTTGGTTGAAACAGGCATGGTTTTAGGATGTGATAGAAGATTTGGATTTTGACGAGGACTTGTGTTGTGCACCCTAAATGGTAGGGATGAGGCTCAGATGATGAGGATGATGTTAGCTATGAGGAAGAACAATTCTCTCCATACACTTATAATCACTGTGTGCGAGTACATTGTTCATGTGCATGTGTTTGTGTGTTTACACTGTGAATGCCCATATATTTAACTGTGATTTCTGTACATTCAGGCTGCAGTAAAAGAGGAGCGACGAGAGGCTCGGAGAGCAAAGAAAGAATTAAAGGAGCTCTATCAGTGTGAAGCCCAGCGCGCACAAAGGGTTGCTGCTCTTTCTGGGCCATCTTCTGTCCATGTTATGTAAGTATGCCTAATTTGTACCATTTTTTTATTTGCTTATTTATTTTCAAGTTGGGATTGTTACTCCTAACTAGGAGTTAAGATCAGAAAAGAAATTGTATCTGCACTATGTACTCGGTATATGAAAATAAAGAAATTGTATCTGCACTTTATACATGGTATGTCATAATTGCCTCTAGTTCTTTTTTCCCTTAATTTGTAGGCTGTCTCCACCTTAGATTTTGAGGTCATAGTCATTTCTAAGTTTGGTTGGGAATAACTAAACAGTGCATGTTCCTAGGTTTGGAGCTTCGGATTGTGAAGGTGATGATTTTTTAAACTCAAATGTAATGGATAGAGGTTTTAAATAGCAAAGGGAACAGTTGGAGAGAGTTTTAAATGTAGTTCCCTCACCAGCTAGTGGTGAGGTATCTTCAAGATTGTAATGAGAAATTACATGCTTCTGTGCTTCAAACCTACATTGGTTCCTGGATCTGGAGCATTCACATTTTGATTAGATCTTATCAGGATCTGCCTATTTCCTTGGGGTATGTCACTTGACATATAGGACATAATATACCATAATATTTCTTTATTCTTTTTATTTTCTCTTGGGAAAATGTTGGGAGCTAGACGTAAGGATGATAATCTTTTACCCAGTCTGCATGCCCAGACCCAACTGATAATGATGAGCTGTAAGCAGTCTCTGCCTGGTAGCACGTTAAGTAAGTAGGCTGGGTTTGGACATGTCATTGGGACCAGTGGGTCATCGCATCCTATATCTGTTGCACAGATCCAGCCTGAACATACTCGAACCTGCCCAACTAAACTTGAGAATGCAAATTGGATCTATGCCTCTGCAGTAATATTTATGCCAGGCCCATGTATGTTCGCCAATTATGGTATGTTTTCTTCTTCTTCCCACCTTTTCCCCCCACGTTCTGGTCTGGGCACCTTGACACTAAACGCGAACAGTTGGCTGGGGCATCTCAGGTCGCCTTGTATCCAAGGTGTGTTCTAGGTGAGGCCTTGACAACTATTATTATCCATCAGCATTGGCCACAATGCTTCAATGGGGAAGGTACTAATCAGTAGTCTTCCTCCTCTCTTCCCCATTGTCATATTTCTTCTTTACTTCTTGTTCAGAGGAAATTCTGCCCCCCCCCCCCTCCTTTTTTGTTTTTTTTTTAACTCCCAGGGGTTGAGTTGGGTTAGGTTAGGTTATTCAATCTGGCATGAGATGCGTTTGTTGAAAAAACCGCCATAGGAATGGAGACCTTCTTTCTGCAGTTCTCTTTATACCTGTATTTTATTTTCCAAATGGACTGCTGGCAGTTGGCTGAGTAGTTCAGTGCCCACTTCATAATCGTCAAGCTTAACGTGCAAGGCTACATCCTGTTGTTTCCGTTCTTTTCTCTTTTTTGGAAGTACTGTTTCCCTTACCAGTTGCAGAATTTTTTTTTTTTTTTTTTTTTTTTTTTGGGGGGTTGGGGGGGGGGGGTCGGGGGGAGGTAGGAATGATCAATCAGAAAAGAAGAAGCCACTGAGCTTCACTCATCCCTACCATTGGCACCATTCAGTCAATCTGAGTTTGTTCTTTTATTCCCCCTTGAGTTTTGGAAAATAATTAATGACTGAATACAAGGTGAAAACATGGTCATTGCCTTGGGGTTCTTTGGTTATTTTCTTGTAACTGCCTAACTGTGTCATGCTATAAAAGTTGGTTTCTTTGTGGTATTGTTTTGTAGGGAAATTACATAAACCCTGTATTTTGGGACTCAGGTTTTTCTTATGAGGATTGCATTTTCTATTTGAGGCGGTTGATTTTATTTTGTGGGAAAAACATGGGACATGCTTTATTAATGGTTGATCGGACCATGATTAACCCTTTTTCCTTTAATGTTACAGGTAGTTCTTGCGCTGATTGGATGCTTAAGATCTGAAGCTACTCAGCCAAAGGCTTCAAATCCCGTTTTGTGCTACTTTGCTGCAGAAATATGATCGCAATGATCCTTTCGTTTATATAGTTCTTGTAGTTATTTTCCTGAGGGTCTTTCCATAATTGGACATGATGTGAGTAGGCACTTTTATGTTTTGAGGAAGGATGGATGAATATCACTGAATAATAATCTGGGAGGGCTTTATATGGATATGGGCAGGTATCAGAGAGCTTCAGAAATGTATACCAGGGTTCTGGCTGTCTGGCCTAACCATTGGAAGGCACAGCTTAACAAGGCTGTGTCTTTGTTGGGAACCAATGAAGCTGAAGAAGCCAGGAAGAAAGAAAGAATGTGAAAGAGGATCTGTACTATTGACATTGTATACATCATGTTTCCCAATGGCTCCGTTTGTTCCAATGTAAAATTTTCATTTTAAAAAATTTTCTGATGTTTATTTTTAAGAGGTAAAATATGTTGTAAAATGTCACCGTAAAATTTTTCAATGTTTGTTTGTCATTTATTTTACATGGTAAAGTTACTATATTTTGAAATCCTCATCCTTTACAACAAGCAGTGAGATGCGATGAGCATCGGAGGGCAAAGAGCATTTGGTCATGTGCCCCAAGGAGCTCTTATCCACCCTATGACCCAAATTACAACATCATTAAAAATAAGGATTTAACAATTCTTGATAATTCCCAATGAAACTGATCAATCAACACTCATGTTGTCTGTTGAATCATCTCAAGTGACATGAGATGAAAGTATTAAACTGGAAAGAGGAAAAGTCAATAATAATGAGAGCTACCAAAAAAAAATAACAATAATAATAATAATGAGTAAATGAATAAATGGAACAAAATAATAAATGCATGAGATCCAAGTGTTAGAAAATGAAGAGAGAGAGAGAGAGAGAGAGATCTTTTCAAGAGACGGTGAGACTAGAGAGAAAAGGGGTGGGGGACTGGGGTGGGAACGTGACTGTTAAATTTACTATTCTGGTTCAGGGCCTCTATACAGTATCCGAAGACTCTCATATCATAGATCTTTTTCTTTCCTTCATCTTGAATTTCTTGCCTCTGCAATTTGCTTTCAATCGGAAAAAATGTCCCGGATTTTCGAGGTAAGGGAAGCAGGGAGAAGAAAATATTAAGACTTGAATTGATTAGTTCTTCCTCTTCTCCGGGGAATTTCAATTTATCTGCAACTTCTTGAGTTTAACATTTGAGGCGGCACCTCTCTTTGAAAGACGATGCACAAACCAATGGCCAGATTCAAGTTGCAAGAGACCCACTTGGAAGTCTAAAGAGAACTCTTTGGTTCGGTAGATCTAGTCAATGTTGAACTAACCAAAACCCTAGATCTATTTTGCAATTGTATGCAGAGAGAGAGAGAGAGAGAGAGAACTCACCAGAAATTCCCAATCGAACTTGCTTGAGCCAACGGAGACAGCAATCCGGTTGTTTTCAAGGGCAAACTGAAGAAGATAGAGAGAATCGTAGACGTACAAAAAGGGGATTCACGCTAATTTGTCATTGTTGCAGAGAATAGCTAGAATATTGTTGAGAAGATAGTAAGTCTGAGAGTGAAGAAACGATTGAGCTCTCGTTCCCAGTTGCAGAGTTAGGAACAAAGCTATTGGTTGCCAAGTTAGAAGCGAGTGAGCAAATGTGTCGAGCAAAGCCCGATAGATTTACCAGGATTATTTTACGAACAAATTGGAAATAAAATTTGTCATAGGATTTTCCGGAAAATGCATGGGTCCTCGTAAAAATTTCCTTAAAAATAAATTTTCCCATTTGCAATACAAACAGAGGAAATCTGATTTTACCATAAAATCTTACATGAAAAATTTTCCATGCCAAAACAAACGGAGCCAATAGAAAAATTAATATGAATTAGACCAACAACCTATAAAAAAATATACTAGATCATTGTAACCCTGTTTTAAGACACACTGGGTTAGAAGATGCCCAAGAAATGGGTTATTTCATTTTCTCCAAACATGCATAAGCTCAACGAAATTGAAGTAATCAAGAAGGTGATCAAGGAGCAACAAGAATCTCTTAAGGTTTCACTACCTAATCTGCCTTTATCTAATGCATTTCAGTACATACTCATAGCTCATATGCTTGTACATACTTTGCACTTGCTGCTCATATGGACTTTTTTTTTTTTTTATTCGAAGAAAGAAAAACTTTATAATATATTTTAGATAAAGTTCATGAGTTTAGATCTTCCTATCATTGCCTGATAGGCAAAGAGTTAAGATATGGACTTGGTATATCATCTTCTATAGAGACACTCAATTTAATAAATTGATCGTCTTCTGTAGGACCCTTCTCTATGGGGGAAAACATGCAAAGGAAGAAGAATGGAGTCACACTTTATAGAAATATGAAGTGATTCGGAAGAATTAGAATCATTACTTTCTGACAGTAGTATCACATCGTGGCCTTGGAGCATGATTCCTCTTTTTATAGACGTTCATACTTTTTTGTTTATATTACAATGTCTCAGGCCTACAATGAAGTAATACTTCTAATGGGTAGGGCAACATTTATGGTTATGACCAAACAAACTCACATTACAAACTCAAGCTCAAACTTTGATGTTTTAAGTTATATTTCTTTTTAATTGATGTTTCTTCTTTTCATGAAAAGGGAAAAAAAAAAAATTTTGATTGCCTTTGCATGAATCAAGTAACCACATCTCCATTATCTGATCACACCTCTTATCCTTGCTCCTTGGCCCTTGCAAGCCATGCAGAATTCCCCTGATCTTTTGAGTCTTCACCATATCCCATAATATAACAATTCAAATTTGCAAGAACAAATTGAGAGTTAAATAACATAGCATGTTCCCATCCAACCCATGGAATCAAGTATCGGCATCGGATCAGCTGTATTGTCTGAATCGGATTGGTATCGGCTGAGACCGATCCCGATACCTGACCGATCTTGAGATGGGTATTGGTATAGTCTTGAGTATCGGATACCGATTCGAATCAGCCGATCCAACCCGATCCATTAAAAAAATATTTTTTAAAACTTAAACTCATGAACAAATTGAACAAGGGACCGGAAAGCGTATACATGAATTGTTTGACCTAATCTGTGGCACATCCACGGGTGGTATGCTTGCTGTTGCTCTTGGAATCAAATTAATGACCCTGGATGAGTGCGAAGAAATTTACAAGGAACTTGGTAAGTACACTTTGTCATGGCATGGAATGTGCTATGCTGCACTTAGTTTCTAATTAAATTTGTGCCATTAATTTTTATTTTTTTTCCGTCAGGCAAACTTGTGTCACTGATCCTGTCCCAAAGAACAATGAAGCTGCAACTTGGAGAGAAAAGCTGGATCAAATTTGGCGTATCAATCCAAAAAAACAATTTAATGCGTGGATTTTAAAGATAATTATATTATACACGAATAATACTCATATGATACAATACATACTCAATAAAACTTTTAGGTAAAAAAAAAAAAAAAAAGGAGATTAACTCAAATGGGCCAAATCCCAATTCCCGACCCATGCCTTCTATCAGGAACCCTAATCGATCAAAACTATAACCATTCTTCTTCTCTCATCTAAGTAAAGCAAAACAAGGAGGAACCCTTGCCCCAGTGACCCCTTCTCCATCTCCATTCTCAGCGCCCAGCTACTGAGGGCGATAGGTAAAACATCAATACCCCCTGCTCTCATTCTCTTCTCTATTTCTCTTTCCATCAATTGTTGAAAACCCATTCAACCCCGTTGGTGTATGATGTCTTGTATTCCGTTGTAGTTTAATCCAGGGAGTACTGGTGCAGCACCCAGGCAGGCAGGACGGCAGTCCCGCTAGCCGATTAGCGGGCCGTGGGGGTTGCAAGGGGGGCAGGAAGTCTCCCTGCATAGCAGGGGGTGTAGGGGGGCGTAGCCCCCGCTCGAATTTTTTATTTGAGGGCAATTGTGTACTTTCTGGATTAGGATTTTTTCGCTATATATTTGAAGCGAGAGTTTCTTTCTCTGTAATGTAAGCAATACGGAGAGGTGTGAGGAAGAGCGTTGTAACCCTATTCTCCATTGATAGTGAAGCAGGATCTCATCTCACCTGGGACGTAGGCAACCTTGCCGAACCTCGTAAAATCTGTGTGCATTGTTTGTTTTGTTTTTTCATTATCTTCCACATCGTTTTAGGGTTGCGTTTCTATAAACCCTTTCTCTTTTCTGTTTCTCTTCCCATTGAAAACCCAATCGAGGGTGATTGCATTTGCAAATAATTTTTAACGAGAAGCAAGAAAGATTCAAAAGAGATGACTCACATAGACAAAGATGGCCAAGGGCGGGATTCTCCAAAAGGGGTTGAAATAAAAACCTTTTTAGGAAATTTAGCATACAATCACCATTTGAATTAGACCAACAATTATTTATAAACATAGTTGCAGTTGGACAATGTGAAGAATTAGAAAAAGGGAAATGACACGGGTGTTCTCTCTTTGTTCTTGCAATACTACATCTGAGAAATCAAAGAAGTTGAAGGGAGGAGGTTCTTGAGCCGTAAAACTGATCCATGACCGGTCTTAGATTGTAACCCGATGGAAATTTCAAGAAAATCCAAGCGCATCTCTAGGATGAATGATTGCAAACATTTATTCTCCATCTTCTTGAACCTTGTTTTCATACCAAGAAGAAAAAGAGAACATGTTAAAGTTACAAGACAGGATGTGGTTTGGTTTTCTTCTTAGTTCTTTCTACCATAACCTTTTGAGGGGTTAAATTTAATTAATATTAAATGTGAAAATTCAAAGGAATGGAAAATGATTTCAATTTGGAAAAATCAGATTGGATTTTAGCGTCTATAAAAGCATGGTAGATTAGAATTTAGTTTCAAACAATCATTTTTAGTCTTGAATTTTTTCTCTCGGATTTTGACAAAGCAATCGTATTAAACATGTATTAAACACATACCGTATTATTACCATATGTGTTTTATTGCACCAAATTTTTTGATATGTATTATTATTGTATGTTCCATTTAATTGCCATATGTATTCGTTCCGTATTATCTCCGTTCCTGAACTTACTAACTATGTTAAGGACGAAGAAAAGAGAAGAGAGAGAGAGAGATCTAGGGTTTTTTTAACGGATCGGTTACCGACTCTTGAAGGTTAGAGATCGGCCGTATCAGATCGGTTCCGTTGAAGATTTTAGATTTGCCGTCTTGTTTGCTCTGTTTTGAAGTTTGATTGAAGGAGTTGAGCTCAGAAAGAGCAGCGACTGAAGCAAGAAATGGAAAGGAAGTCTTTAATCTTGATCAGTATATTACATTCTCTCTTTTTCATTTCCCCCTCATCTGGGTTTTGTTTTTTTTTTTTTTTTTTTTGTGTTGATACTTTATTTAAATTGAGTTTAGTTCGGTGGTGGAAGGGGGAAATCCAAGATTAGTGTGAGAGTTGAATCTCTGAGCTTCAAGTTGCAGAAATCTCCAGGAAGTTTCAGGGGAATGGTGGAGGAGATATTGGTAGATTAGATTCAGATTCTGAGTTAGCTGAGACAGGGGATCTCAAGATTCTAAGCTTACCCTTGAAGACAATGGTTTCTGCAGAATAATGGAATATTGTTTTTGCAGTGCCACAACTCTGTCTTCACCAGGAAAAGGGTTTTCAACTATGGCCACATTTCCACGGATGGTTTCTTCCATTGCAGTTGCAGGGGGAGGATTAGCTTTGTTCTTGACTTTCGCTTCGTGGGTTCTGATTTCGTATCCTATAGGTTCCACTTGGACACAGTAGAAGTGAAACAGAGACTCTGATGCTCATGGCTTTCCAAAAATCGTGGCTGTGAACTTCTAGCATTAGTGAATTAACTTATTTTTTAGGTTTTTTCTTTTAATTCCTTCTTTCAGTTTGGGTTTTTCATTTTTCTGAATTATTATTATTATTTTTTTAACGATCCTAGCCGATACTGTGACCGATCCGGGAAACTGTATGATTTCCGATCCTTATCAATACCGATACGATAAAACTGTATGATTTCCAATTCTTACCGATACCGATCCATATGGTATCAATTTCATCTGTGATCGATACCAATATCAATACCGAGTTTTAAATCCTTGATCCAACCTCTCTAACCCTGAACTATTTTTCAATTTTTTTTCCCACTAGAAGCTCTGTCTACCAAAATTTTACACATTTCTAGTTAAAATATTAATCCATAAATAATTATTAAAATTCCTACTTATAAATTAAAGTCGCATGGTCAAATAAATTAGAGTTACTTAAACATCTAGCTTTCAATACTTTGGCCCTAACGAGACCTCAAGGAGGGTAGAATTCGTAGCCCCTTAATTTTGCAATTGACCAAACCCTCTTGGGATTATGAGTAATGGTTGCCCATGTAACAATAGAATGCCATATTTTTAAAACCACAAATCAAACCTAAGTCATCTATTTATATATTTTTTTAATATAAATCCTATTTTCCTACTTAGAGTAGAGAGAATGCAAAGTAATATAGAACATTGATATTTATACATGAGTATAGAGTATGGAGTATGGAGTATGGAGTATGGAGTATGGATAAGCACCAAATGTGTGCCCATTAAAGGGATTATTTGATTGAATAGTACTTTGAATTTTGGCCCATGACTTAGACTATATCCTCCCTATCTAATTAGTTACGAATGATTAAATACTTTATAACATTTCGAAAACAACAATTCATCATTTTTTTTAATAAAAAAAAGCATATAATTAATTATATTAATTTTTTTAAAAATATATCTATTAATATGTATTTATTATATAAATATTTGATAATTTCTTCATGCGTATATCCGATTGGAAGGTAATTGATGCGTTTAATCTGATACTAGGTCGGGATCCATCAAGTGGACGATAGAATATTGGAAGTTTGGAACAGTACTCCGTTCTGAGGTTAAAATGTGGAACTGACTTCGGAGCTGTTCTTTGTGTCTGATTCGGGGCAATACTTAGCAGTTAGCACGTGTTTATTGTATGATGCTCGTTCTCAGGTCTGCAGAGGGGTAGAAGTAGAACTCGAGATTGACAACAAAGAAAGCAGTAATCGGTTTGCTTTTTGATGCTGCTAATTCAATCTCACCTGAAACCCTCCTTTCGCTCGAATTCTGTTGGCCATGGCTCCTCCGGCACAATTTCAGAGATCTACGTCTTCTTCTCAGCCATCAGGGTAAGTCCAATTTCCACTTCTTCATATCTGTTAACTTTATTCGTTCTGGAATCTGAGTCCTTTATTATACAAATTTATCAGAAAAGGAGAAGTCTCCGATCTGAAGATGCAACTCCGGCAGCTCGCCGGCAGTCGTGCACAGGGCACCGATGATTCAAAGAGAGAGCTGTTCAAGAAGGCTATTTCGTTCATGACGGTTGGCATCGATGTATCCTCTTTGTTTAGCGAGATGGTGATGTGTTCAGCCACATCGGACATTGTTCTGAAGAAGATGTGTTATCTCTACGTTGGGAATTATGCTAAAGGGAATCCGGACCTGTCGCTTCTCACTATCAATTTCCTTCAGAAGGATTGCCGTGACGAGGATCCGATGATTAGAGGGCTTGCATTGAGGAGTCTCTGTTCTCTGCGAGTAGCAAATTTAGTGGAGTACCTCGTGGGACCGTTGGGATCGGGTTTGAAGGACAACAACTGTTATGTAAGAACCGTTGCTGCTATTGGAGTTTTGAAGCTGTATCATATATCACCATCAACTTGTGTCGATGCTGACTTCCCCTCAGTGCTTAAAACTCTTATGCTTAAAGACCCTGATGCTCAGGTATGGATTTCTTTGGGATCAAGTCACTGCCTTTCATGTCCTTTTATATGTGTCTAATGGGTCTTACTCTTCGCAGCTACTATGAAAAAAAGCCCATAGAGAAAAGAGAATTAGGGAACCAACTGCATTCTTGTTGATCAGTCATTTAGACTCTATTTATTTCAACAGAACATTATTTACTGAAATTATAAAGTTGGAACCAAAGTAATTGTAGGAAATCATAGACAGTCAGAAATCGTTTAACTGAAATACAATATGGAAATGTGAAAAACAACTTCCGTTCTATCCATGGACCGTCATACAGCTGAATTCCTTCCTTCATTATCCCATGCCTGAATGCAAATAAGACACAAAAGTAACAAAGAAATACAAAACAAGTCTGTTGACTAATGCTTGATATTCCTCAAACTATTTCTGTGAAATTGATGGAGATGGTGAGAATTCTGAGCCTAACACATATGACAATATAGCTCAGAAGGAATTGTTAAACTTTCAATCAGAACTGTGTACTGCTAAAGGTTTAAAAGAAATTCGACCTAAAAAAAGAAGGGAGAGCGTACATCAAGATGGCTGGCATTGGTGGCATCATCCAAAACTAGGAGAAAGAGAGTCTGAATTATAGATCCTATGAATATTACCGAATGGCAACAGTGGAAGTGGTATAAATATAAAAAAAAAAGTATTATAAAACTAATGTAAGTAGCTGTGAAATATCTTGAAAAGGTTCTTATGAGGATCTTAAAAAATGTATTCTGGAGTTATTGAATCAGACTTGCTTGATTGAAGAACTAAACCCTGACAACTTGGAAAATTTTTTCTGCCACAGTCATTGCATCTATCCAACCCAAGCCATTGCTTTTAGCTAAAAAGCACTTTACTCATGCCATTGCTAGTTTTCTGTAATTTGTTATATATAGCCGTTTTAACATATCAGATGGGGCTTTAATTGTAAACAGATATGAGTTGCACGAGCAAGAACAGTAGTAAATAATACAAAAACAGTCTAATTCTTTGACTCTAGGAAGAGGGGAAAATAAAAGTAGAAGAACAAAGAACCAAATAAGAACCTAATAAATGGGAAATAGATTGGATGCTTATCTTAAAGAAGACACGGGAATAAAAATAATAAAATTAAAGGAAAAGCTAACTTAAAATGTGTTAAAACTTGAGAGTATTTGTGCTAAAATGAGCCTATTCATACTTGTGAAGATAGGTGTAATCCAAGTTTTATAAGCAATAATTATGGAAGATGTGGGTAGATTAGGTGAACCATGCTGCATACTGTGGAAGCTTATCCCTAGTGAACTGGTCCATCTACACATCTTGAATGATGAGATGCACACTCGAATCTGAACCTAAGTGAATCAGGTAAATATGCTGCCAATCAATATAATCAATGTTTAACCTACTCATTTCTCTTGGGCTTACAGAATAAACAGGTCCTGCCTAGTTTTGGAATTAGAAGGGGGATTTCTCATTGTCTCTCAAAATAAAGCAAAATGCTTTTAAGGTTATAACTTTGGGTCTTAGTTGTTTGTGTCATGATCACCTAGTAGACAATCTTTCTTTTCTTTTATTCTCTCTCTCTCTCTCTCTATATATATATATATATATATATGCTATTTTCTGTAGTCTCACAATGTGTCTTGGTGTTGCAACATGATTATGCTTGTAGAGAAACTGGGTGATGGTAATATTGTGGTTGAGAAATATCATAATAATTCTGCTCAATTTTTAAGTCTGTAGTTTCAGATCGGTTAGTGCCGTAGTGGCCTTTCATTTTCAATGTTTTTCCAGGTAGTTGCAAATTGTTTATCTGCCTTGCAAGAGATTTGGAGCTTGGAGGCAGGTACATCTGAGGAAGCATCTAGGGAAAGAGAAGCATTTCTTAGCAAGCCAGTAATCTATTACTTTCTAAATCGGTATGTTATTTATTTTGGATGCTAGATTCCAATTGATATGTCAGGTAGACAGCTGGTACCTTATTATAGTCTGTTGTTATGAGCGTGTGGCTGATTTGTAGTGATGCATCAGGTAGACAGCCGGCACATATTATAATTTGTCATAACCTGCCAATCTTTTTACATGGATCCTCATGCTCGTCCTTGCTTGGAATCTTGATGTAGTCGACCCTATTAAGTTGGCATTATGTTTTGGATGTTGTTGTTGTTGCTAGATTCCAATTGATAATATATTACATTTGAAAATCGATCTTATGTCAACTACTGAATTTGAAGAAAACCGGAAAGATTGATTGTAGAAGCAGTAATCAGCCTTATTGTAGCATAGCAGTGATTAATGGGCCTAAACAGCTCCAATTGAATTGAAGAGGGAAAACTCCAACAATAACTGAAGCTGAATACCAAACAAAAGCCGTTCTTCTTTTCCCTACCCTTTCTGTGCACTCCTTTGGACGTCCCTCCCTACTCTTTCCATATACTCCCTTACACTACACTCCTAATAAGACTTCAGTTACAACTTCAGCAACCTTGAATGCTTGCAACCTTCCCTAACTAAAGTGATAGCAACTCAAAATAAAGTGGAATTAACTCTGAATTGAGCTAAACTTCGGAATTAACTCTGAATTGAGCTAAACTTACCAAACAGAAACCCCACAACTTGGCTTTGTGCCAGTAGATTGAACATAGCATTACCAAGGAGCCTGCCTGATGAACTTAGGGACGGGAGTTAGTTGCTTCTCAAGTGAATTTCTTGTTCCAGTGGAAGCAAATGATAGCATATGACATGGCAGATCTATTAGCAAAGCAAGGAATTTGTAGATTTAATTGGTGTTCTGGGCATTTTTTTTCATTGGCTTACTAGCTTGTGATATGTCTACAGTCTTGTATTCTTTCAGTTTGTTTGGGAAGCTATGCCTTGCTTTGTGATGGGCTTTGTACTTGTTTTCCATTATCTTAATAAAACTGTCATTATTTTTCGAAAGAAAGAACTGCCTTCATAGCTTGGGTTCCAACAAGACAAGGTGACTGAAGAAACTTGTTAGGTGCAGAAAAATCATGTCAATGGGCAAATATTAACCCTGAAATTTCCCTAAGCAAAGCTGGGGGGAAATAAATTATTTTTTTTTGGAAGCTGTACTATTGCCTGCCACATTTTTTTTTTTTTTTTTGGAAGCTCTACTATTGCCTGCCACTTGTGTGTTTAGCTGTAAAATACATCACCATCATTCCATGAATTCTAACACATATAACCTTCATAATGCAGCTCCTATGAAGCCAATATTGATAATTTCGGTAGTGCCAATACATATCATACCAAGGAATTTTTGGATGCATGATTGGATGCTTCAACATCAATCATAATCACTGACTGCCTATATTGGCAAAATCTTTTTGTGAATGAGTTTACTCAAGATGGATCCTTGAACACATCCATTTTCATCGGAGGTCATCTGTTCCTATGAGGTCCTTTGACTGTGATGGATTTTTATACTCTTGGTACCTTAAGGGTTATAACCATGCCTTTTTTTTCTTTTTTGGATGGGCCATACCTCTCTTTGTGTGTGCTATACTTCCTGTGTTTTTCCTCTATTATTGTAAAAGAATCATTTTGTAATCCCCCCACTAGGGTAATAAAGGTCCAACTTAATTGGGTGATGTTCATATCTTTTGTATTTTTTCTATTTGATTTCTAATTGTTTCTGTCCTATTGGCCAGATTCTTTAATTTTTTACCCCGTCAGTGACAGAATAATTTGTCCAATCCCCCCTTATCTTTAAAAAGAAAATTCATATATACGATACTAACTCTTTGGTTTCCATTCGGGTTCATTATCAATTAGGTATCAATAGGAACATAAAGATAAGAGAGTTAACTAAGTTTCAGATTGTTCAAATTGGGGCATAAGGGGCATGCAGGCGGTGAATCAGGTTGAAAGTGAGTCACGAAAAATTGGTGGAATGCTCTTGAAACCAATTCACTTGAGTGAGATAGACGAGAGCATAGTTGTCATGGCGACGCCTCAAGGCGGCGATTTGGCATCCTGGCGGAAAAAGAAGTTCATTGTAGTGCTACGATTTACGTGACTCACAAATGGCGGTCGCCATTGGCTGATAGGCGTCGCCATGGCACCGCCATGGACGTCAGATCACGCCTGATTCACTAAGCGGTTGATTTTTTATAAAATGCAGGATGATTTTGATAGGGCTATGTTGATTTTTGATGATTTGATATTGCTTAATGTTGGTTTTATATGTTATATAGTATATATTGTAGGCTTGTAGTATGCTAAATAACTTTAGAGAATAGGGAAAATAAAAAAGTAGCATACTAAATAACTTTAGAAAATAGGGAAAATAAAAAATGACACATGGGCGATTTGACTGCCATGGCAACGCCATAATGGGCGATTCATGGCCAAATCAATTAGCCACCCCTCGACCGCCTTGGATCGATTTGAAGCCATGACAACTATGGAGGAGAGTGGAATTTCGTGTGTAAGGGTGAAATCCGGAGATCTACGAAGGAACGTCAAAAGGGAAGGCAGCTCTCTGGGTCCCTACCGACGCTGGGGTGCGAAAGCATGGGGAGTGAATAGGATTAGATACCTTGGTGGTCCATGCCGTAAATGATGAGTGTTCGCCCTTGGTCTACGTGGATCAGGGGCCCAACTAACCCGTGAAACACTCTGCCTGGGGGCATACGGTCGCAAGACCGAAACTCAAAGGAATTGACTGGGGCCTGCACAAGCGGTAGAATTTTGATTCAATTGATTCAATTGAGGAGTAGGTCTATTTATTTCTGGTTTGTGGACCGGTAGTTCTAGGGGTTGACTCGGCTCTCAAACTGTTTCTCATTATTAAGAAAAGGTAACAAAGATAAAATACGAGCTTGTTTTATAGCAATAGTAATTAGTTGTTGTTGTTTCAAGGTCAATCTATTCACTCGTCTAGATAAAAATTTCCTTCTTCGCTAATAAATCGATTAATTGAACTCATGTTTCTATAATCAATTCGATCCTCCGATCCACATCATCGAAAATATCATTTGGGTAAGAAAGGGTCGCTTGGATTTTATCCATGGTTTATTCCTTATCTCTAAAATCCTATTTCCAAATTCTAATCATTTTTTTTTGGATCCGACCAAAATAGGATAGGATTTGTTAGAATATTTCTATATGAAATCCCATTATGTCCTTTTAAATTACTGTAATCACATTTGATATTTTTTAGCCTCAAAAGTGATATCTGTTACCAATGGGGGTATTTTATTTGGAAAGGATTAAGATAGACAAATATTAAAAGGAATATATTATTAGCATTGGAGACTGGTTTATAGATCTAACTTTATTTGTTATCCTCTTCATTGCCAGACTCATATGACTGAGTGGATTGACATCCTTACCCTGGTCGGGGGTAGGTAGGATGGACTCTAGGTTCATGTTACACCCCTGTTAACAAGATCCCAAGTAAACCCAAACCTGAAATAAGCCACAATTAGGGCAAAAGGCAACCTTATTGGATGGGGTTCAAATTCTGGTCAAAGGTAGGTTGACGTTAGAGTAACAAACTCCCAAAAAACTGTTGATTCAATGGTCAGATTTAACCAATTAGAGAGATAATGAAATATGAGGAATTAAATCAGACTGAAAAACTCTAATTACTTTCTGTCAGAGACTCAGATGAACACTGGATTATTGTAGGTTAATAGAGGAACAAGTTCCCAAAAGATGATGGTGATCTAAGGGTCTGATTAAGACTAACTACAAAAGAATCAAATCTGGAAAAAATAAAAGTGCAGAACAGGGAGATTTCAAATTACTACAGAATAGCAGACCTGATCTGAGGCAAATCCTGGTCGAAGGCTTCTCTTGGGGGACCCTTGAATATCCCAAAGCATCTCCCTGATCTGATGGGTAGATGCTCCTTAAAGGCGAATTTGTTTCTGATGAAAAAAGGAGTCAAAAACAGGGTATCTGCCAGCCCAAATTGAAATGCTTCTTGCTGTGATAACAGTATGTATTCAGCAATAAAAAAGGATAGTAAACCTACCCAAACTATGGTTAAACAGTAAATAGCAAGCTTGAATAGACACTTAACACTTGAAGAAGAGGAAAAGAGGATAGATTGAGGATAAAGTAACCAGTGCCTTCCCACCAATAACCTGGACCAGAATCTCATTGTTCCAAAGGATTTCCAACCCTTCACTGAATCTCACAGCAAATCTGAATCTCACAAAATAAAGAAAAGGCTCAATGATGCAGATCCGCACCCGTGGTGTGATCCATGCCCATCTAGGTATTCAGACAGAGATGAACCGGATCGATATTAGAGTCCTTGGTCTTGTATAGGATTAAGGAATATAATATATTTTATACATTCACCTCACTTTATTTTAGAAAGTAGGATACGTAGGTTATAATAGAGTTGATTTTCTAGTTTCCTTTGGGATTTGTTTTCATGTAGTCTTTTATTTTCCTATTTATATGCTTGTAACCGATTGAGAAAGGCAGAGATTGGTTTTGGTGAAGAGCCTACGGGCTAGTGCGTGTGCGATTCTCTTTCTCCCCTTTCTTGTGCAAATCTTCTCTTCCTCCCCTGCAACTGAGTTCTCTCAGAGATTTCTTCCTTTTCCTTACCGGCCCTCCATCAAGTGGTATTAGAGCCAAAGGATCTCCATTCCTTCCCTTTCCGTCCTTCTTCTTCCCTCCCCAGTCTTCTCCTTGCTTCTACAAGGAAGTCTGAGATGCGAGCCAAAACCCCACTTCAGTGAACCCCTTTTCCATGGCAAACCCCATCACCCCTTTTCTTTCCCCTTCTCCTTCGACCGAACCCTCGTCTTGGGTTCCGGTGAAAAAAAAAAAATGCAGAAGAAGAAGAAAAGAGACAGCGAGAGACTGAACCAAAAAGAAAAGAAAAAAGGACATTCACACCTGATTTGAAGCTCTCCCGCAAGTCGCCTTCCTCTGTCGAAGTTCTCCTCCATTGACATCCTTTCCATCCCACCGCTACAAGTCGATAGTAGAAACCAACCTTAGGTTCCTGGTTCTTCGCTACAATCCTTGGACTTCCACCATGGTTCCTGGCCAAGTGCTGCTCTCCCATCGAAAGGAGACCCTCCTCTACAATTTTTTGTTCCATCTCCAAAAGGGAGAGCCCCTGACTCTTCTGTCGGTTAGCAGTACTCCCTTTCCCTCATTGTTTCTTTTTCTTTTCTTTCTTTTATTTTTCTGATTTTTCCAGTATTACCCTTTATTCTTCCATTATTCCTAGTTATCCTTTTTTTCCCCTTGTTTCCAAGTTTACCCCTTCCCCTTTCTACATTATACATTCTCTTGTTTCTAATTGATTTTCTTTATAATTATGACTCTGCCACTCATTAAGGAACTTCAATTATTTACAAATCTGCCACTCCTTTCTTGTGAATTTGGAGGGTTTACAAGTGATCCAATCAAGGAATCTTTTGTGTTCAAATTCAGATTGCTATTACCCAATGGAAAGCTTGCTAATTTGTTGATTGATGAGAAGGGACATGACAATTTCGTCTCGAGATCTATTGTGGATACGTTGTCAAAGACCAGTCAAGTATGATGTGTTTTTTGAGTTTTCTGTTTCTCAATACTTTAACAGCACTTTTTGTGAAGTGTTTGATTCCCCTCAGCATATTATTAAATTGGGTTGAGGTTGGTTAGAAGAACGACATAGCACCCTTGATCGTGACAAAAATTTGTGCACCATCCAGCCTTTCCACATGTGTCAGAAATTTGTTATTCATGGATCGGCTGACTCAAAGAAGGTGGTACCAACAGTGCAACCACAGGAGGAATCGAATGAGTCAACACAAGTGGAAGACCATCCAGTTTGTGGCACCAGTAGCAACAGCGAAAAATGAGAAAATTGTGGATCATGTAATGATGGACATCAGTACAGAGCCAACTATTTCCCATCGTGAGTTCATACTTCCCCATGATTTTCCAGACTTGAATGCACCTCGGAAGCTTCATATCTTGGATTTTGTTTTGCATTACAGACAAGAACAATTCAACCCCGATCGCGAGATTTTACAGACCCGGTTTTTCTCAACACCGGGAGAATTGATTCAGATACACACACCTGTGAAGCGATCCATACCTATCTAGGTATCTAGATAGAGATGAACTAGATCCATAATAGAGACCTTGGTCTAGTAGGATTTAGGATTAAATATATTTTATTTTTATTTTATTCACTTCACTTTATTTTAGAAAGTAGGATACGTAGGTTATAATAGAGTTTGTTTTCTAGTTTCCTTTTGAACTATTTTCCTTTTAGGATTTGTTTCCATGTTAGAATATTTTATTTTCCTACTTATATGCTTGTAACCGATTGAGAAAGACAGAGATTGAAAGAATGAATTGAGGGTTTTGGTGAAGACCCTACAGGCTAGTATTATAAAATAAGCCATTTAAGTGATTTAACTGCACCATACCCACTGTATTATACATTTTTGACTATTGGATTTTATAGGCTTAGAGATCTTAGTTTCTTTATTACATTTTTAAGGAAGTGTTCTTAATTAATTCAATCAGCTTACCTGGAGGAAATAATAATAATAATAAGAATAACAACAACTTTTTCTTGCCTTTGTGGAAAAAGATAATAACATCAACTTTGCTACTTGCTTTTGCAGGATAAAGGAATTCAGTGAATGGGCACAGTGTATAGTACTTGACTTGGTGGCTAAGTACATACCTTCGGACAACAATGAGATATTTGACATCATGAATCTCCTTGAGGATAGACTTCAACATGCAAATGGTGCTGTTGTCTTGGCAACAATCAAGGTGTTTCTGCATCTTACCTTGTCCATGACTGATGTTCATCAGCAGGTGCCTATCAGAATATCCCTTTATTTAATCTTTTTTCATGCAAAAAAATATTTTATATCTTTTTCAATGCATTTTTAGAACTTTGGTGGCTCTTTTGTGTGGTCATTTGAACTCTGCTAAGATGACTTTGTATTAATGATCAACGGTATCATTCTTCTCTGTGCCATCAATTAGTTGCATTGACTTTGTGAGGATATTTATCTTAT
Source organism: Macadamia integrifolia (assembly GCF_013358625.1). NCBI lineage: Eukaryota > Viridiplantae > Streptophyta > Magnoliopsida > Proteales > Proteaceae > Macadamia > Macadamia integrifolia. The sequence goes on from NC_056558.1 coordinate 30,877,111, forward strand.
ACTTCAAACTCTGAAGGGACAAATGAATAGACAGCATGAATCTAATGTACCTTTCAGTACTTAGGTCTACCATTTTCTGATATAGGATGCTTAAAAAAGTGTTTCAATTGGTCATATTCAGGTTTTGGGAGGACATAAGTCTTGCATACCTGTTCCATGTCTGCAACTGTTTTGAAGCATTTTTTGTCTTCAACATTGTCGTCTGCCTAGCAAATTTGTTGCTTCATTAGTCAACACATACATTTCTTTTAATTTTTTGGGTGGTAGTTTGAATAGGAATGCCTAAAAACCAGTATCTGAGATCCTGCCTGGCCTAATCAGTTGAGCCACCTCCCAGCCCTTAAAATGGCTGGATCAACCCTCAAACCTGTCCACTGTCAATAATTCACCCCGCCTGGTAGGTTAAACCTCTGAATAACCCATAATAGACCAATCATTCGGACCAAATTGTGGGACATATGTGTTTGAATTGAGTAAAAAATCTGAATATGCTTGAATAAGGGTTTAAACATGATTCAGTTCAGAAGAAAAGAAGGAAAAACCAGCAAACCAAGCCATCGGTTGGGTTTGACTGGACCAATAATGGACCAATAGGCTTAATTTTGAGTGTCGAATGGGTTATTTGGCTCCTGGGCCGACTATGCTTGGGTAAAGGGCCAATTCTATAAGCTCAAGTTTGAAGGGTCTGAGTCCTATATGAAATTAGGTGTAGCTTCTGGTTTCTATTTTCTGTTTTCAACAAGGTTTAGGCTAGCTCGAGTTCATAATGAGTTTTTATTTTGAGTCGTTTCTAGCTTTGTAAGAGAGCTTGACAATTTGGTTATAGAAACTCTCTCAGATTCCTTGGTTCTCCATTCTAGAAATTTAAAATTTTTAAAATTTATGAATTTTACTAAGAATAGAAAGCTTAAGGTTTAGTTAGTCTATACAAGAATGTAAAGGCCTAACAGCCTACACATGATTTTGTGAGCTATATTGCCTTGCTGGTTTTATGGATTTAGACCTTGTTCACATTCAAGTGTGGCTCTTGTGGATTCAAGAGAGATATTCTGCTGTGGGATTCAATGGAAGTCCTGGTGGATTCAGGATTAGTTCTTGTTGATTCAAGAGTGATATTCTGTTTTGGGATTTAGTGGAAACCCTAGTAGATTCTAGGTTAGGGGTTGGTGGGATTCCAGCCCTATAGATCAGGTGGATTCATGATCATATCTTTTCTTATTTCTCTTTTTCACCTCCATCACATATCAGGTGAATTCTGAACTTCTATTTTTGTGCGCATGCTGTTTTCTCTAATCTCGACTCTGTTTTGTAATATTGGTTCCTATTCTTGTAATTAAATTTATGCTCTTCTATTCTTTAGTTTTTCCTTCTAATCATATGTTCTAATTCTAGTTTCTATTCTCAGTTTTAGTTTATAAAATCATACTGCAACGCTACTTTCTAAAACTGAGTTACTTAAATTCTGATTTCTGAATCTGTCTCAAATTTTGTTAGGTCCTCTATTTGCTCATTGATTACTTGTTACTCCCTTATATCAAGGTCTGCTTTGTGTTATAAACCTTGCTATCGATTCTTTCTGTTGTCTGGTTTTTGAGACATCCTTCTCATGGTAGGACTTTGCCATATCTCATGATCTGACGGATAGTTGTCAAGGCGTCGCCTTGGCATCCAGGTGGTTTGCCTGGGTCCTAGGTGACTGTTGCCCTATATTTTTGAACTTATTTATGTCAAATATCATTTAAGATTTTATTCATAAATAAGAAATTACCCCCTATTTGAATCCAATAAAAAAATTTTAAAATCAAATTCCAGAAGGATAAAAAGTCAACCCCTAGTCCAAGAACAAAAAGCTGGATTTTTGGATGTAGGGGTGATTTTCAACTTTCCAATGCTGGGGTTTTTCTCAATTCTGAAAATTTTATAATCTTATCATATGGTAAAACATTGCTAAAAATCAAAAGTTCAGTAAAATAATCTTTTGCTTTGATGTCTTTAAAAATATTTTCATTCAGGCGATTTTAACAGCATTTGCGCACTTTAAAAGAAATTTGACGGCACTTAAATTTTTCATTACAACTCAGATTTAAGTAATCTTAGACTTGTTGGAAGGCTGGTTTTATGCTATACCTAATACAAAGAGTCACATATAAAAATAAAATCGTTTGACCAGTAAAACTTATTATAGAACAAGAGCATTTCTTTAAATGTTGATTTTTTACGACTTAATGTGACTTAATGTCGATCCTTGATGATTTAATGTGGCTTAGTGTTGATTTTTTATGACTTGATATGGCTTAATGTTGATTGTTTATGATACAAGATATATGTAGCATATTAAATAATGTTAGAAAATAGTGAAAATAAAAATAACACTTGGTCGCCTTGTTCGCCTTAAGACAGGCGCCTTGTCGCCTGAGCGTTTAGGCAACCCTCCAATACCTTGGTTCGCCTTGACGCCGTGGCAACTATGAATTCTAACAATCAGAACTGCAACAAATTTTATAGTTTTGTTCTCCTGATCAAACTAAGCCCTTCCACCTAAATTTCTGCTAAATAAGACTGGCTTTATTAAGTTTATTGAATCTATCTCTTCCTGGTTATTGTTCCTACTGTGGCTCTGGAAAACTCCCTGGTTTCTAACATGTTAGGTGACTAGAACCCCATTAGCACCCTCCCCTGGGAAAATTTCCAGATAATTTTCGAACTTTAAGTAGTACATGTTACCATGCATCAAAATCCTATTCTTGTCCCAAATAATTTTTTTTAATATATAGCTAAAGATATTTGAATTTACTGCATCCTTAGCTAAAATGGTTAATCCATGTTTGACCCAATTACCTGCCACCCAGTACCTAAAACAGGTTTACGGACGGCTAGGTTTCAGAACATTTCTTATGGGTGGAGTTTACTATGGGTTTCCAGCGCTCCTTATAATTTCTTAGTAGACAACTCGCTGCACAATTGGTATGTTCACTATAAGATTCTTCTCTATTGCTTTATACAAACTTCATGTATTCAGACATAGTAAATGTGAATATGTACATATACAGATATTGGTAGTAAAGTGAGTTAGAAATACTAGAGAACCAATAGGCAATAGCAGCCACTTCAACTTCTCAAGATTTTTATTAAGCCCGATATCACTAAATTGTTATTCGTTTCCTGCAATTAATCATTCATCGTGCTACCTCCCTGTTTATTCTAAATAAATTTAATTCCAACCCAGCAGTATTAGGTTGTTGTTGGGCTTGAGTTGTAAGCTTGTAGCCATAGTTGTCACGGCGTCAAATCGATCCAAGGCGGTGGAGGGGTGGCTAATCGATTTGGCGATGAATCACCTGTTATGGTGCTGCCACGACGGTCAAATCGCCTATGTGTCATTTTTTTTTCCTATTTTCTAAAGTTATTTAGTATGCTATTTTTTTATTTCCCCTATTTTCTAAAGTTATTTAGCATGCTACAAGCCTACAATATATACCCTATAACATATAAAACCAACATTAAGCAATATCAAATCATCAAAAATCAACATAACCCTATCAAAATCACCCTGCATTTTACAAAAAAATCGATCGCCTAGTGAATCAGGCGTGACCTAGCGTCGATGGCGGTGCCATGGCGACGCCTATCAGCCAGTGGCGACCGCCATTTGTGAGTCACGTAAATCGTAGCACTGTCATGAACTTCTTTTTCAGCCAGGATGCCAAATCGCCGCCTTGGCGACGCCTAGGCGATGCCATGCCAACTATGCTTGTAGTACTAATTGGTTGTTGCTCTGCAAAAGGAGCCATGAGGTTGTTGTCCAATCAATTTGATTTATTTTCTTTAGACAACAAGCTTGTAGCTCTAGTTAGTTGTACATGGTTGTTTTTAGTGTTTTAAGGGTATTTCTCTGCTGGGTTTATGTATAAGCATTTACCTGGATTAAACATGGTCTTGAGAAACGAAATGAGCACTGATGCTATCGCAGTACCCTCTATAATAGAGAAAGCCATCAAGTAAACATGACTGAATTTGATTGCACAGGCAGGACAAAAAAGGTGATCGGTGAGGCCATTACTCACCTACTTACGAACAATGTCTTAGACTGCCCATCTAGGCCATTACTTGCAGTTCTTTGTATTTATATTTTTTATTGATATGAAAGGCTATTGCAAGCAGAACATTAGAAGAAAGAGTGAAAAAAATTTATCAGTGAGCCAAGTTCATTAATTCAAGATGTATACCAGCAAGAATCACCCACAACTCAATCCCTATGGTCAAGGGAGAGGCTGGCTGCAAAAGCAGGCCAGAAAAACAACAAACACCAATCCAAATTTACCTCCTCAAGTGGCACCCAACCCTAATATGGGATAATAGGGTTGCCTTGAAATTAGATGTCGGCCCATCATTTAATCTTAGGGATGATGTTACGTGTTTGAGAAGAAAAGGCTCAAACTGACTAAAATACCTTAATGAAGTCACATGCTTCACTCAAAAGTCACATAATCTGTAAATGAACCAAAGGCCATAATAACCCTCTACCAAATAACATAAGAGAGAAATAAACTAGAACAAAAGCACACTCAACCCAAAACTAGAATCCCCCAACTGAGCCCCACATCCTTGGATATGAGCGGGTCCAAGCTGCCCAACAACATCAGTCCTTTGTGAATGAGCGTCAAAAGCAGTTCCTCAACAAGCATTGCGTAAATCACTGTTGCTTTCTTGATCTACACCATCTATTTGCATAATTTTATTATTTAAACCCCCTCCTCCCCAACACCCCCCCCCCCCAAAAAAAAAAAAAAAAAAGGTTTGACAAGTCATTCACTTGCTTAGCATTTCTATGCATTAATGTTTTGGTTTGTATAGATTTCTCCTTTAAGCCTTTAATCAGGTGCTTGACCGCTTACCTGGTATTGGTTTTTGTTTCCACAACTTGTCATTGCATCTCATTGTCATAACAATCAATGCCAGAAGCATTGTGATTTGTGACATTGCCATTTTTGTAATTTCTTCTAGGTATATGAGCGCATCAAAGCCCCTCTACTAACCCTAGTGAGCTCAGGAAGTCAAGAACAATCTTATGCTGTATTAAGCCACCTGCATCTGTTGGTGATGCGTGCACCAATGCTGTTTTCTTCAGATTACAAACACTTCTATTGCCAGTACAATGAACCATCATATGTTAAGAAACTGAAGCTTGAAATGTTGACTGCAGTGGCAAATGAGAGCAACACATACGAAATTGGTAAGCGAATAACATCTCGAACCTGACTTTTGATGCTTCATTGATTATTTTGATTGCAGTTGCAAATGAGAGCAACACATATGAAATTGGTAAGCAACTGACATTTCAAACCTGACTTTTGAAGCTTCATGGATAATGTTGATGTTGGCCTCATTGGTGGTTTAAATTTAATTTTATTATTTCTCTTCAGTGCCTCCAGGCTCCATTTCGGTGTTTTTGTGTTGTTTCATTTTATTTTAAGTTTTCTCTTTATTTTTTGGCTCCTTCTCGTTCACAAGCGTTATTCTTCTTTAGTATATAGTTTCTTCTTTGACTACTGCATGACCTTTTTGAGTCCATTACAGTGACGGAATTATGTGAATATGCTGCAAATGTTGATGTGCCTATTGCAAGAGAGTCAATTCGAGCTGTAGGGAAAATAGCACTTCAGCAGTATGATATAAATGCAATTGTTGACAGACTTCTTCAGTTTCTGGAGATGGAAAAGGACTATGTCACTGCTGAAACACTGGTGATTATTTTGCCCTGCACATTCTTAGTAAATAGTCCTTCCAACATAGAGATGTGATCATATTTGCTTCCTAAAAAGGAGGTGAAAATGTCATTACTGTACATGGCTTGGTGAAACACTGAAACTTGATTTAGTTATCTGTAAAATTGATGTTTCTGTTTATTTGTCTCTGGGATTTTTATGAGTAGGTGCTTGTGAAAGATCTTCTACGGAAATATCCTCAATGGAGTCATGATTGTATTGCTGTCGTTGGGAATATCAGCAGCAAAAATGTGCAAGAGCCCAAGGCAAAGGCAGCTCTTATATGGATGTTGGGGGAGTATTCTCAGGACATGATTGATGCTCCTTATATTTTGGAAAGTCTTATTGACAATTGGGATGATGAACATTCTGCAGAGGTACTTGAATTGCCTGTTGCAGAAAACTTTCATTCTAGAGAATGCACTTCTTGGGTATTTTTATTATGATGGCTAAGCCTGGTAGTGTATTTTTTTTGTTGTAATACTAATACCTCTGGCTTGAGTTGTGGGGTGCTTTTCTAGTTTTCAATGCAGATTTATGTGTTGTGTATCTAGTTTCCAAAGCGGAGTCGTGTGTTTATTACATAGTTTTCAATGCGTAGTTGTGTGTTTGAGTTCTTACTTTTGTGCTTAGTGGGCTGTCAAGAATTCGTTAACTCATTTCTCCTTTCATAAAAGTAGGTTGAGTGATTGAATTGTCTTGGTGGTGGACGTAATGCATGTAGAACGCTTTGGCTTTGCTGATCTATATGGTACGTCAGGTAGACAGCCGGTACCTTATTATAATTAGCGATAACCTGTCAATATTTTTGCATGGATCCTTGCACTCGTCCTTGCTTGGAATCTCCATGTAGCCGACCCCATTAAGTTGGGATAAGGTTTGGATGTTGTTGTACTATGAACCATACTGCCGTACAAAGATCACTTCTCTAAGACAACCCCATCGTCTGTTTGCTACTTAAAGTTAATGAAATAGGAACTGTGAAACTGAAGGGCTATTTGAGCAGTATCTTCTTGAATACAGTTCAAATAGTAATGTGTATTTCATTATGGATTTTGGATTTGTGAGACTGGTGAAACACTAGGATAGTTGCTTCTCTTCTTTGAGGGATGTGAATACTTCTCTCAAAGTGGGATTATCAATTATGTAGGTCATTTTATATTATGTCTCATTGGTTGAAAAGTGACCTGTAGACTAGCGTCACTCCATCTGTCCATCTATTTTCTTTATATTTGGTATAGAACTGTTGCTTACTAGGCAAAAGGACTGAGAAGAAGGAAAGGATGAATAAATTTCAGACAGTGAAAGGATTTAATTTTTTTTTATTTTTTATACATTTATTTATTTTTTTTCAATTGTGATGAATACTCTTAATGGCCTGGATTTGGTAAGAATTTCTTCCTTATGGACAGAGAATGTGGCTTACTGCTTTCAGATATAATAGTGTGCGTGAAAATTGTTGACTATAGTAGCAGTTGTGGGAAACATGCCCCTTATTTGCATAAGTTTTTGTGAAATGCTTTTACCACCAGGTGTTCTTTCTTGCAGTTACTGTTACTTCTGTTATTATATTTGTTTCGTTGAACTAGTTCAGTAGATGCTAGTATGGTTCTGTCACCAGTTCAATGTCATTAGTGGAAACCATTTGCTTGTCCTCTTGGAATTCTGTTTACATTGATTAACCTCACATTTTGCTTCATCAATTGCTTGATTGATCAATGATTTTGGTGCCAGGTTCGCTTACATCTTCTTACTTCAGTGTTGAAGTGTTTCTTTAAGAGGCCACCTGAGACTCAAAAAGCTTTGGGAGCTGCCTTGGCTGCAGGACTTGCTGATTCTCACCAGGTGTGGATTGGTTGATACATTATTTCCATAAGCTGGATGATTCTAAAAAATTTAGAGTAGGTTGGCATGGATATTTTATTCAGTATTCTCTGATTGCAGGATGTTCATGATCGAGCCTTACTCTACTATAGGGTTTTACAATACAATGTATCTGTAGCAGAATGTTTGGTGAACCCTCCGAAGCAAGCTGTTTCAGTCTTTGCTGATACTCAGAATAGTGAAATCAAAGATCGCATATTTGATGAATTCAACAGCCTATCTGTCATATATCAGAAGGTGCCTTGGCTTTTCTTATTAATCGAATCGAGTATTTTACATACTCTAATTTGTTCTCAGATAGTCCATACCTATTATTATGGTTTACTATCACTCTCTCGCCTACAGTTCTGCTTTATAATTGGGAACCAGCGAAAAGGAGGAATTCAGAATTAGTATCTCCAGTTGGTTGTTTTTTGTTAAGCATGAAGATGAAATATTCCTTAATAGTCACAAATGTGGTAATTAGAAACATAACTCTTACTGTTGCAAAGACAAAAACCATGGCAATGGCCTGCTTTCTCTCTCGCAGAGTCATTTCTTACTTTCCCACTGTTACTGTTTCAAACACAAATTTCTCATTTGCTATAACTGTTTTCCTTTGTTACGAAAGGCTATAGATGTTAATTACTTATTAATTATGCTCTTATTGCAAAAACATTCTTGATATCAGATAATTACATTCTCTTCATGAAGTAATGCACTTCCATTTTGAACTTTGGTGAAAATTCTGATATTTTCTTCTCCTGTTCCTCATTTATCTTACAGTGGCAAACTAGGGATAAGTTGACTAATTGGTATAGGTTCTTAAATGCATATTTCTCTTCACCACTTCGTTAGTTTTTTGTTTAATATTGTAATTGATCTAGCCTTTGATAACCCAACCTTCACTGGTGATGATCATAAAGGTTGTCTATAAACGTTTTTGAAGTTGTCTCAGTGCTGAAATGTAAAATTTGCAAAATGTCAGTTGATTTCGATGAGAGAAGGACCAGATGTTGAACAGCTAGCATCTAGCCTTCAATGGAGAGCAACTCCTCGACCCTCTATTTATTTGGGGATTTTGTTGGGCGCAATCAATAAGAAGGAAGTGTGTGATTCAGTGGGTGAAAGAGTGGAGGAAGAAACTGCCCTGCCTGGAAGGGTCAATACTTATCTAGAGGCAGACGTACCCTAATCAAGCCTGCATTGGAGAGCATTCCAATTCATTTCCCATATTTAATTTTAATCATGGTTCTGGTATTAGCGGCAGAAAGGCTGTAACAGATGATTGGAGGAAGAATCTTGTTCCTAAGGAGGAAAGGAGGTTTGGAATTTAGATGCATTACTCCCTTTCACAAAACTTTATTTTCCAAAATATGTCTGGAGATTCAGTTCCGAATCAATAGCTTATGGAGGATCGCTGATGCTAAATATGGTGTGGCAAATGAATGGGAGGCACTAAAGTTGAGAAGTTCAGAAGTTCCCATGGAACTTATTTATAGTGCCAAACAGTCTTTTTAGAATGCATATCAGAAACTAAGTAGGGGAGAGTACTGAAAATTTATGTCAATTCTGGTTCTAGATGACTGAACAGCCACCTAAGCTGCTTCGGCTGGCAAATTTGCCTAATCAACCAAACTGCACCTGCATAACCACAGCAAGTAGACCAAAATTTAAATGATTACATCTTTGTTCAGTGTTAGCTGCAAGAAAATAAGTTTTGCACCTTTTTGTCGCAGGATTCTGTTACCACCCGTGTCATCGTGAAATTTGTCTTTTGAAGGTGTTTGTTTCGTAATCTCGCTTGCGGAAAGGCAGACTTATCATTTCTAATTCAACTGCTAAAGCACATTTTCTTTTTTATCGAAGCCTTTTTGATGCAGTGGCATTATCGTGTCTGGATTGCCATGGTTTGATCTGGAACCCAAACTGGGATTTTGGTCCAATAAGGGTTGGTAGGGGTTTATTTAGTTATTTAGGGATTTTTTTTTATTGCATTTTATTTTAGTGTTAGATATATGTAGGAGATTACATTGAGTTGTTAGTTTCCTTGTTTAGGTTGGTTCCAGTTTCACATTTCCTTATTTGAGTCAACGTTAGTTGGGGTCTGTATAACTATGTAACCCAACAATGAAATATTGGAATGAATTCAATTTAGTTGGAGTTGCAGTTACTGTAGCTTGGAGCCAAGAGTTGGCCGTGTGTGCTTCCTCCCTTCCCCATCGATCCATTCTTCCTCCGTCAGGTAAATGCTTCTTCCATTTCTTCTTCCTTATGTTATAAAAGATGGTGGTGAGTTCTATCACTGAAAGAAAATAATTCTAGCCCTAAGGATAAAGTAAAGACGAAGAGAAAAGATACTCCTCCAAAAGTGATGCAATCCCGGGTCATAAATCTCTACCTTGGGATCACTATGGGCCACATGAATAGTAACCCAAGTTAAGAGCTTAGTAGCATAACCAAAAATATATGGAAGTTCTGAACCCTTTTAAGGAAGAGTGAACAAGGGCAGGAACAAAATGGAATTAGACTTAGGAGGGAAGGACGTATTTGGGATTTCTACAAGGGTGGGAGTCAAACAGAAATAACTTAAGGGAATTAAGGGCTTAAGGGTAATTTAATAAAATATGTACATTATAGAAAATATGGAGAATAAGCCTCTTCTTCTTCCTCTCAGCAGAAGGTGACGGAGGTAGACCAGGCACTTTTTTGCTTGATAGAACCCTCCCAAATGACCTCGGCTTGATAGAATTGCTGCAACTCAGGTCTAGCAGAAGAAACAAAACTCTGAAACAATTTTTGGTCATAAATTCCTAGGTCAAGTAGTATCCAGGGCTGAAGGTTTGCATACAGAATCACCCAAGGGAGATGAATGATGTCCCAAAGTTGTAGAGAAGAAAAGAAGGGGGTGAGGGAGATCAAAGGCCAGATGTGACTGGTCATGGCCTCATGGATGGCGCTGGGAGCAGGGCAGGGGAAAGAAATTAAAGAAAAACAAAGGAGAATAGGAAAAACTATCACAGTTCGTCACCTTTAGATTTTCCTATGTAAACACGTTTAAAGATAATCTGCATTTCTTGCATGTAAGATCAGTTTTATGCAATATTCTCATTTTGCATCATTGAGGTGTAATGATCCATGTTGCCAGGGCTTTCTTTCTAGGGTGCGTAAGAAACATACTTCATCATTCAGGGCCCAAAAATCTAGATGATATTTCACTGAACCAGTACTTATTCTATTGATGCCATCTCTGTTTTGTGGTCATTTTGCCCCAATTATATAAGAGGGATTACACTTTAGTTGTCATCTTCTTATATTTCAGCTTTGATTGCAGTGCAATTAACTGGAACGGCTTCGTTAAGCATCTCAATGCTGAAGATTTGATCCGAAATTTCGTATCGTAAAATAACATAAAGAAATTTATGTGCTCCCGGGAAACATATTACTCTATTCGATTGATTAGGAACACCGAAAAATCCAGACCAGTATGGTATCTCTTTGAATCCTGAATATGGTGATACCTTTATCCACCTGAAAAGAGATCATCTGCATAGCTTAGGAGTAAAGTTGGATGAGAAGTGAAACAAAACTCTTCCCAAAAAATTCAGTTTTTAATTTGGGTTTTTGGCCATTTCAGCCTTTTTGCCTAAATACACTAGAACTCCATTGGGATCTTTTTTGCGAAACTCAAAATCAGTTACAAATTTATATTTTCTTTAAATGTTGAAACAAAAAATTTAGGGCAAACCGGTTTCCTCATTTGGTTGCTTGTAGCTTAAAAATTCCCCCTACTTCGGCTCATATGTACTAAAATACCTTCAAGGAAAACTCTGCCTTTGTAAGTACGCAAGTGGCAATAAATCTATACCTCGGTATATAGATGATATTTTTAGGGAGTAGTACTTTTTTTTAAATATTATAGTGGCTGAAACATTTCTTTGAAATGTCGAAATACCAAAAATTTTCATTTTTCTGGGACCAAATCGTAGTGGCCAGCGAAGCAAAATTTACTTCTAAGGATCACACACACACAAACTGATTTGTAATTGAATATCATCAATTAAACTAAGGATTACAGACACAAACTAATTTTTAATTGAATATAATCAATTAGTCATATTCTATGTGACTTCTTACTGGTTCTACATATTCTCATTTCTTTTTCCATTAAGGATTTGGATGTGGAATCACTTCAAGCCTAATTGAGGCATGAAAATGTTGCAGCCATCTTATATGTTCACCGATAAAGAACACCAAGGGCCGTTTGAGTTTTCAGAAGAACTTGGAAGTTTGTCTGTAGGAATCGAATCGGCTGATAATGTAAGTCCGGCCCAGAGAGTTGAAGCAAGTGACAATGATCTACTGCTAAGCACTTCAGAGAAGGAAGAAAGTAGAGGTCCTAGTAGCAATGGCTCTGCATACAGTGCTCCTGTATACGATGGTTTGACTGCTTCACAGACGCAATTAGAACCTGCTTTTCAAAACCAAGCTTTACCGGTGTATTCTCCGCAAGATGGCTTGGCTATTGATGATCTGCTTGGTTTAGGTCCTCCAGCTGCACCTGCACCCCCTCCTTTGAAGCTTAATGCAAGAACTGTCTTAGATCCAAGCACTTTCCAGAGAAAGTGGGGCCAACTTTCAGTATCTCTGTCACAGGTTTGCATTTGTATTTTATATCTTTATTTTGTTTTTGTGCCATTAAATTCTAATGAGTGTACTTGGTACCTGACCTTTTGTGTGAATGGTTGAATGAATTGCTTACATTACTTTTATTTATTATTATTGTTATTATTTTTTAATTTAAGATTGGTGCCACTGTATAGAAGGGTTGGGGGGGAAAGGTAACGACCAGGAGGGTCGAACTCAAGACCTCCTGGTGAGCGTGGGCATAGCGCACCACAGCTTCACCAACTGCAATAGGCAGTTTGACGTTTTAAAATTTTTTCTTCCTTTTTTTTTTTTTTTGATGAATAAATAATTCATCTCCAAAAGAAAGAATGTACAAAGGAAAAAAAGGGGGGGGGGGAAGGCCAAGGCCAATAAAGAAGACCAGGGCCAAGAGCCTGGCACTAAAACCTGAAACAAATACAAACAACTACAACTACTAATACAAAAGACTAAAGACAAATCATCAGCAATGACTAGCAGCAAAAGAGGGGGGGAAGCCAAACCCAGGATGACATCAGGTGGGATGGAGGAAATCAACCTTGTTGCAATATTAAATCCTTGTAGCCAAAACCAGAAACCAGAAAAAAAAAAAGAAGAAGAGAAGAGAAGAGAAGAAAGAAAGGAGAAACTGCAAGCAGTCCCAAAAATAGAGCACAGCCTGCGATCAGTCCAAAATGTCTGATCGCTGGTTTCTTAGAGACTATTTATTAAAAATATGGAGGAAGATTACAAGTATACCCCCCAAACCAAACCCTAATAGGAGCAAAGCAGGTCCAATAGGACAAGTATGCCCCTATCAGACCTGTCCAGATGGCGCTAATTCCTTATTGGGATTAGTGCTGTTCTGAAACAGCGACAGTCTCAACACCCCCTTTAAGCTGGAGCATAAACATCACCCATGCTCAGCTTGGTAAACCCATTGCTAAAATTAGGAGCAAGCAAAGACTTAGTAAACATGTCAGCTAACTGATCCGTTGAAGGAACAAATGGAGTCTTAATCAGCTTCTTAGAACATCATCACGAACAAAATGGCAGTCCACTTCTATGTGTTTGGTTCTCTCATGGAAGACAAGGTTACTAGCAATGTAAACTGCAGCTTGGTTGTCACAATACATCTTCATTGGCTTGTTCATTGAAAACCCCAACTCCAAGAGTAACGACCTCAGCCACATCAACTCAATAGTAGTATGAGCCATCGCTTTGTAATCTGCTTCTGCACTGGACTGAGCAATACTAGTCTGCTTCTTGCTACGCCACGTAATAAGATTACCTCCAACAAAAGTGTAGTATCCAGTAGTAGATCGTCGATCACTTGCAGAGCCAACCTAATCAGCATCAGAATACTCCACTAGTTCCATATGTTGATTAGGACGACAAATCAACCCTTTTCCAAGGGCACTTTATAGATAGCAAAGAAAACGAACAGCAACATCCCAATGTGCTTTCTAAGGAGACTGCATGAACTGACTAACTCCAACAGCATAGGAAATCTTAGGACGAGTCATAGTGAGGTAAATCAACTTACTAATCAAGCTCCTGTACTGATGCACATCCTGGAGGGGTTCACCATCATCCACACCAAACTTTTGGAGAGGGTCCATAGGAATATCAACGGGTCTGGATCCAAGCATCCCAGTATCAGATAGAAGATCCACCACATACTTCCTTTGAGACAGACTGATCCCTTTTTTGTTGTGGATTACCTTAATCCCAAGGAAATAATGAAGTTGACTTAGATCCTTTGTCTGAAAATGGTGCTGGAGATGATCTTTTACTTTAGAAATTCCTGCCTCATCATTACCAATCAGAATAATAGCAACATATACTACCAAAACAACCAGCTTATCACCTTTGCGACGAACAAACACAGAATGATCAGAATAACATTGAGAAAAACCATAAGTAACTATGGTAGCACTGAACTTGTCAAACCATGCCCGAGGAGACTGTTTCAGCCCATATATAGCCTTATGTAAGCGACACACACGACCTGTACTCCCCCTGAGCAACATACCCTGGAGGTTGCTCCATATACACCTCTTCCTACAGATCACCATACAAGAAGGCATTCTTGATGTTCAACTGAAACAAGGGCCAATCAAAGTTGACCGCAAGAGAAATAAGCAAACGAACAGAATTCAGTCTAGCAACTGGGGAGAAGGTCTCAAAGTAATCAACACCATATGTCTGAGTATATCCCTTAGCAGCCATACGGGCCTTCAACCTCTCAACAGAGCCATCAGAATGATAGTTAACATTGTACACCCAGCGACACTTCACCAGATCCTTACCAGGAGGTAAATCTACCAGACTCCAGGTACCACGACTCAAAAGGGCATCCATTTCTACATCTATGGCAGCCTTTCATCCAGGGATACGGAGGGTCTCAGTATGGGTACGGGGAATAGGGTTAGTGGAAAGAGATAGGGTAAGACCATGGATAGAAGAGGGAAGATGAGATAAAGACACAAATTTATCAATAGGATACACAACCATAGATGTGTAAGTGTAAGAACGAGTACCTTTCTTCATTTCCTGTGCGCAATTGGTAGGTCATCAGATGGAGGAGGAAGAAGAGCTTCACCTGAGGAAGCCGACAGTGGAAGGAGTGAAGCATCTGGAGTAATTACCTTGCCACTTGGCTGTCCAATCTTCTTCCTGCACTGATAAACCTGTTGAGGAGGGGAGTCACTGGCACTAGGAGTATCAGGGAAGGGTAAAAGTGAGGGTATGGGTGGAGGGAAGGGAGAAGACCACTCTATACTAGACGAGGGCACTGGAGGAGGGTAGAATGATGTACCTTCAAAGGTCACATCGGCACTGACAAAGTTCTTATGTGTAGTAGGGTCATAACTTGCATGTGCAAATTATGAACAAAACACACACCCAAAAAGCCGAGGAGGAATGAGAAAACTTGGTAAATTAGGAAACAAAATAGAGAATGGAGACTTATCAGGCAAATCAGATGATGGCATGTGGTTAATCAAATGACATGCAGTTAAGACTCCATCACACCAAAAATGCTTAGGAACATGCATATGCAACATCATAGCCCGGGCAACCTCAAGGAGGTGTCAATTCTTGCGCTCTGCTACTCCATATTGCTGTGGAGTATAAGCACAACTAGTTTGGTGGATCATCCCATTATTATCACAAAAATCAGAAATATCAGTTTGAGCATATTCTAAAGCATTATCAGAACGAAAGATTTTACTAGAAATGCCAAACTGAGTTTTTATTTCATTATGAAATTTTTTGAATACATGTAAAAATTTAGACTTGTCCTTTAACATGTAAAGCCATGTAAGGGGAGAATGATCATCCACAAGTGTCACAAAATGCCGAAACCCAAATCTATTACTGACTCTGCAAGGACCCCATACATCAGAGTTGACTAAAGTAAATAAAGACGGACTACTAGACAGAGCGAGAGGGGAATGACACACAGTGATGTTTCCCCAACTCACAAGCCTCACACTCTAACCTAGGAGCAGACTTAAAGCTAGGAAATAAAATTTATAACCTAGAAAGCGATAAATGACCTAAACGACAATGCCATTGGAAGGGAGTAACATCTCCAATAGCCGTAGCAGCAGCGGAAGAGGTAGGACAACCGCTGTTGAGGTAATATAATCCATTCTTTTCATGCCCTCCACCAATCGTTTTCCTCGTGTGAAGATCTTGAAAGACACAGTAAGAAGGAAAGAATGTTACTGAGCAATTTAGCGAACTAGTTAATTGATTCACAGAGATAAGACTTAATGGAAATTGAGGAACATGTAAGATAGAGGATAATTTTATGGATGGGGTAGGTGAAATAGAACCATGACCTAGAACCGGTGTTGAAGCACCATTAGCAAGGATCACAGAGTTAGAACTGAAACTAGTAGAAAAGTTCTTAAAAAGTGATGACTTACTGGTCAGATGGGCAGAAGCACCTGAATCAATGATCCAGGGGGTAGATGTAGTAGTAAGAAGGGCTGAGGTACCTGTGTGGGCTAGGGTAGCAGCGGATGTGGACGCACCATTAGATGTATTAGAGGATGCCTCAAGAGTGTGCAAGCGCCGGAGCAACTGATTGATGTCATTGCGCAGAGTCGCAGACCGGTAGCTGAATCTTCTGAAGAAGGTGATGGTTTAGTGTCAACTGGAGCCATTGTGTCCGTACCATCATCTGACACTGCATGATTAGCTAACTGTGTTGCCCACTCTAGTTTGCCATGCTTTGCCCAACAAGTCTCCACAGTATGGTGGGGCTTTCCACAAAAAGTACAATGGTGAGCAGTACGGTCAGAGGGCTGTCCACCAGATCCTCGACCAGCTGACCCACAACCCCCCATGACCGCGACCACGTCCATGGTTGGCATGGAAGGTAGAATTGTCTTTGGAAGACTAATCAGGTTTTGTGGAAGAGATAATTCACTGCAGTCATGAGTAGGTATCATTCAAAGTAGGCACAGTATCCCCTGCAAGTAAGTGACCCTTCACCGCCTTCAGGTCATTGTTCAGACCAGCCAAGAATTTGGAGACAAAGAACTCGTTATGCTGAGCCTTCAATTTGGCAATGTCAGTGGTCAAATGTTGGAAGATATTGAGTTCTTCAACCATACCCTTGAAAGTACTGTAGTATTCTGCAAGTGGCTTGTCTGACTGGCGAAACTGAAACAGTTTTTCATAGATATCATAGATACGGGTCATATTCTTCTCCTGAGAATAGGTTTCCTTCAAGTCATTCCATACTCCCTTGGCAGTAGAATGAAACATAACATTGGCAACGACATCTGGTTCCATACTGTTCCATAACCAAATTAAAATTAATGCTTTCTCTTTCTGCCATTGAGTATAACCAGTGTCAGATTCTTTAGGAGGATCAGAGGTGGTGTAATCAAGCTTGTCCTTCGCCATCAGATAAACCTTGACTAACTGAGCCCAAAGAAGGTAATTCGAGCTTCTCTTAAGCTTGATAGATGTAATCTGGATATTCACATTGTCCGAGGTAGAAGAGGTAGTAGTGGAGGTAGGGGCTTTGATCTCAGCCATGAGAATCAAATAATAATCTCCCACCAATCAGATCCGAAAAACCAGCAGCAGAGAGCAATCGGACACCACAAATTTCAATAAAAAAATTTAGGTAATAGGGGCAGCAGTAAGGGTCGAGTCAGCCTTGATGGGAGACCAAAAACTCTGCATGAAAAACTAGTCGCATGGGTCAAAATCACAGCAGGCAGCGGCAACTTTCAGCAGCAAGTATAAACAGACTTAGAAGTAGTAGCGGCAGCCATCGATAGTGAAGAACAAGGCCAGCCGCTTTAAGAATAATAAGTAACCGGCATCAAAACTGGTTGCAGTAGGATAGAAGTTGATTTACATGTACTGTAGATCACTTCATAATGATTAGGGCATAGTAATTGCAGCAAAAAGGCGGCTGCACACCAAAGAGAATTAGCGCTAGGTCAAAATCAGCAGTGATGGATCTTTTTTTTTTGTAACCAATCGATTTGATTAGACTTGCTTTGATACCATGTAGCAATATTAAATCCTTGTAGCCAAAACCAGAAACCAGAAAAGAGAAGAAGAGAAGAAGAAGAGAAGAGAAGAGAAGAAAGAAAGGAGAAACCACAAGCAGTTCCAAAAATAGAGCACAGCTTGCGATCAGTCCAGAATGTCTGATTGCAGGTCTCTTAGAGACTATTTATTAAAAATATGGAGGAAGATTACAAGTATATCCCCCAAACATACAGCCAAACCCTAATAGGAACAAAGCAGGTCCGATAGGACAAGTATGCCCCTATCGGACTGTCCAGATGGCGCTAATCCCGATAAGGGATTAACGCTGTTCTGAAACAGCGACAGTCTCAACAAATCTGAAGGTTCCAGGAAGCAATGATGTTGGAATTTCTGGAGGTATTGTGGACTGGCCGATTTTAAAGGAAAGAGGTTTTGGACTTAACATCAAAGTTGATAGCTTTCCAAATAATGTCTGGAGAACGGGATTTGGGAGTCCATCTACGAATGTAATGCTCCATCCAGAGGTGGTTAATAGTAGCACAAAAAGCCAATTTGCCAATAGTCACAGATGGTGGAACTATAGAAGGTCATATCAATCCAGTTCCATTCCCTATTAAAAGGAGGAATGGATCTTCTGTTCCACCAACATTTGGAAAGGACAGCCTTCCAGATGAGGGAAGGGAAATGACAAGAGAAGAAGAGGTGAGGGATGTCCTCTATACCCTGGGAACAGAGGCAACAAGCAGGGTTGGTTGGGATATGACGATGAATGAGAAAAGATTGGGTGGGTAGGCAGTTGGACAGACATCGCCATAGAGTGAAGCTATGACGGGGAATGTGATTTTTGAACCAAACAACCTTATGCCGAGGGACCATCGGGAAGGGGTATGGATACAAGACCAAGCGTAGGCGGAAGTAAAGCTTCCATTAGAGGAGGGAAGCCAACTACATTTGTCGTCCCTACCTCTACGACCAGGGGGAAGAGGGGAAAGGCTAGACGAGAGATCGAGCAAGGGATGGGGGAGGGGGGAGGGGACCAGCCAGATGTGGAGATAATAGAAGAGACAGAGGCATTTGGAGGAAGGCCAGAGAAGTAGATGGTTCTAGGAGAGATAAGGAGAGACAGAATGCCAGAAGGATGCCAGGGGTCCTTCCAGAGGGAGATAGACTGGTCATTGCCAATAACGAAGGAGATAGCCGAGAAGGCAACGGATCTATGATCAAGAATTTTTTGCTGGATCTAGGAGGCATCAGGAATGGAGGGAGCGGTCTAGAGGGAATTAGATTTGAGCAAACCCGAGTAAATCCAATTAACCAAAATGCTTTTGTGTTTGGACACAATCTTCCATATGAGCTTGAGAATACCTACCGAGTTGGTGGTTTTGATTCTTCTAATCCCAAGACCACCTTCGGCTTTAGGAAGGCAAACCCTTTCCCAACTTAAGGGCCTTAGGAATTTAGAGGAGTCAAAGCCTTTCCAGAGGAAGGAGTAGAGGAGACCCTCATAGGATTTGATGATGGAAGCAAGAAGGGCATAGATACCAGACCAATAGAGATACATGGACTGGAGTACCGATCTAATCAAGGTAAGACGACCTGCAAAAGAGAGAAGCTTACCTTTCCAGAGCTGGAGCCTTTTCGTAAGGTTATCCAGCATGGGGGCACAGTGATGGGCAGAGAGCCTAGAGGATATCAAGGGAAGACCTAAATATTTCACAGGCAAGGATCCAAGCGGAATACTAGAGAGCTCAAAGAGGGAGTCACGGACATCAGGCGAGACTTCCAAAATGAAGATATTGGACTTGAGGAGGTTAATGCTAAGACCGGATAAGGATTCAAAGGATTGGAGGGTGGACATGATGGAAGAAATAGAGAGAGGATCAGCCTTGGAGAAAATCATGATGTCATCAGTGAATGCCAAATGGGAAAGGAGGGATTTACACTTTGGAATGGGAGAAATGAGGTGGAGATTAGTGGTAGATTGGATGGAACGAGATAGGACTTCCAAGGAGAGGGAAAAAAGCAAGGGAAAGGGGGCATCCTTGACGGATGCCACAACCCGAGGGGAAGTATCCGGTCGGGTTGCCATTCACCAGAACGGAGAATCGAGGGGAGGATATGCAACATGGATCTAGTGAACAAAAGATGGAGGGAAAGCCATTTGAAGCAGCACATTGTAAATGAAATCCAGCTAATGGTATCAAAAGCTTTGTGGATGTCGATCTTGAGAAGGGCCACAGGGGTATGGGATTTACGATCAAAACCGCAAATGATCTCATGACAAAGCATTATGTTGTTAGAAATACTCTTACCAGCAATAAAGGCAGATTGATTGGGACTGATGAGGGAGTCGATGACTTTCTGGATCTTGTTGGCAAGGATTTTAGTAATGAACTTGTACAGGAGGTTGCACAGAGAAATAGGCCTGAAGTCATTTATGGAAACCGCACCTTCCTTTTTGGGGATGAGACAGAGGAAGGTATGGTTTATTCCCTCAATTTGGTTGGATTAAGGAAGAAACTCCTTACAGCATAAATGAGATCATTTCTGATGGTACTCCAGCAGGCAAAGAAGAAGCCCATACTGAAGCCATAAGGGCTCGGAGCTTTGTTGGACTTTTGAGACAGGATGGCCAGGATTATTTCTTCCTCACTGGGGATGGATTGGAGAAAAGGAATAAAATCGTCGGGGACTGACTTATTGAGGAGATTATGGGGGATGGGGCTGGGGGTGAAAGGGGGGACTGAAGAGCCTCTGGAAGTGAGACAGCTTCATCCTTGATGTGATCCGGGGAAAAAAGATTTACCTCGGAGGAGGAGATAAGCATCGGGATGGAATTGGCATTATTTCTGGCTTTAAGAGAGCAATGGAAATAAGCCTTGTTAGAATCACCCAGTTCCAGCCATTTGATTTGGGCTTTCTAGCGCAAGAAACTTTTTTCTTGGTCCAGCAGCAGGGATAAATCAGAAGTGGCTGCTTTCTCTTCCTCAACAAGGATTGGGTTGAGAAGATCCTGTTGGATTCGAGACTGGATAGAGTAGAGTTTGTCTCGGGCAGAAGAGACCCGAGAGGAGATGTTGCCGAAGGTGGAAGAGTTCTAGAGTTTAAGGGCAAGTTTCACACTCTCGAGTCTGATGGCAAAAGAAAGAAGAGGGAAAGGAGAATGAGAGGTGTGGTTGTGCCAGGCACTGTGGACAAGAGAATGGAAATCCGGGTGAGAGATCCACATGTCAAAGAATTTGAAAGGTTTAGGGCCAAAGGAGCAGAAGGGAAGGACATGTAATGAGATGGGGCTATGGTCAGAGATCCCTGGAAGACCGAAACTAGCATGGGACGAGGGGAATGAGTTAAGCCAAGCTTCATGAACGAGGGCTCTATCAAGCTTACAGGCCATGTGGAGATTACCAGATCTTTTGTTGTGCCACGTGAGCTTGACAACAGACCATCTAAGGTTTGTGAGATTAAGATCATTAATGCAATCATTGAAAGAGTCAACTGCCTGAGAATCAATGGGTACCCCCTTGTTTTTTATGGCTGAACCGAATAACATTGAAATCCCCAGTTATGCCCCAAGGTCTGGGGCCCAAGGTGTTGGCAAAGGAAAGAAGGTCATCCTAGAGAGGGGTCCTAAGAGAGGCCCTGTTGTGGGTGTATACAGTAGAGAGAAAGCAGATGAATGGGCCGGAATGATGAGAGATAAAGATGTGGGTAGCTTGAGCCGAGGAGGAAAGGCAGGATATGGTGAGGACAGAGGGGTCCCAGAGTATCCAAATCCTTCCATTTGGGTTATGGAGGTAATTGGGAAGGAAGGACCAATTGGGAGCAATTGACGAAGCAACATGAGTTGCATTGGCTTCGATCACCCTAGTTTCGAGGAGGCAATAGAGGTTGGACTAGGAGGAGTGAGAGATCTGATTTCAACTTTTTTAGCCAAGGAATTGAGACCTCGGACATTCTATATGGTCCAAGGAATTATTGAGAACCAGAAGATGTGGGCATCGGACGCTTGATTGAGCTACGGGGGTGATGGGGGTGGGAAGACCAGTGGATGAGGGAGTTTTACGGCTATATCCAATGACAAGAGTGGTGGTTGAAGTGGATGATGATTTGGTGTTGATGGCAGAGGTTTTGGGTTTCTGTTTTTTAGTATATACAGTGGAGGGTTTGTTGATGGTGGTGGGAATTGGGTTATTGTTGGTGTGATGGTTGTGTTGGTGGAGGGCAGTGGTGTCATCCCGAGTTGTGTCTAGGGATGAATTCTGGGTTGTATGGATTGCTGTGTCTGATGATACATTCTGAATAGCACCGATGCAGGTAAATTGAATTCTAGTGGGCGAAGGGCTGGAGCTCTTCAATTGAGGCAATGGGTTGATGACCATATTTGCTGAGGAGCAGTGCTGCGTAGAGGGCACACTATGGTCACCGACGAGCAGACTAATAAGGCCATGATTAGTATGAGGAGCCGTGGACGTTTGTAAGTTTGAACAGGGGACAAAGGAGTCTTCGGAGGCCGCCACATGGGGAGAGCACATAATCAGGGTAGATGAAGAGGTGATTGGGCCTTCTAAGGCCAAGTGAGAGTAGTTGTCATCCAGTTCTTCAACAGAGGCCGTCAAGGTAGCAGGCAAGGCGACCTGAAGGGTTGATGGCAGAACATCAGAGCGCACGGGAGGTGAGGCATCTGCAGTGGGAGAGGGGGTGATAACTCTGATTGACGGAGTCGAGGCCAAATTTTCATGCAAATCGTCGGAGACGGAGATTGTAGATGAACCAGTAGCAGGCGAGAATTCTTCGAGATCAAACCGACAGAGGGCTTTAGCGGGTAAGGAGGAAAGATTAGATGGGTCGGGTTATGGGTCAGGTTGGATGGGTGGGTCGGGTTGAAGGTTAGGGAAGAAAGGCCAGTTTAAAGGATTGGGTTATGGGTGGTTGGGTTGAATGGGTCAGGTTAAGGATTAGGATTGATGGGTTGGTTTAGTGGGTGGGTCGGGTTATAAAGGTTGCCTGGATATAGGGGGTGGTCTGATGGAAATTTAGAGAATTGGTTTAGCATGTGGATGGGTAAAAACTGGCTTAAAGGGATAAAATCCGGTTTGGGATTGGACCGGAGAGGTTGGGACATGGAAGATTGAATAAAAGGAGGAGAATAGGGGGTTGAAGGTTCCACCAACGAGGAAGGAGGTGCAAAGGATTCATAACTAGGGAGAGGAGGTGGAAGAACCGGTTTGGGGATGGGCGCAAGTTCAGCGAAGATGCTCAGGCAACCAGGAAGCTGAGATTCCAGACGTGGAAGAGATTGCACAGTGGCCGTGTCAAGTTCTGACAACTCTAGAACCGAGAACGGGTTGAACCCAGTGTGTAAAACCTCCGACGGGGGACTAGGGGTCCTGGCATTCATGATAATAGGCGGGAGAGTACTCGGCAAGGGAACTAAACCAGTATCCAGCACCAGAGTGTTCCGATTTCTTCATTTTTTATTTCTATTTCTGCTGACAATATGTTCTCTGGAAGATTCTAGCTGAGAGAGGGAAATCGACAGAGCTTCGTTTGCTGACGTATTTGGATTACAATGGCTGGGAGGGACAACGTTGGTGGATTTCGTGCAAAGGGAGGTTTTACGCCCAAAGCAATTACAATAAGAGCACACAGGGGGATCCATTCATAAGAAAATCCCTCTCCATTCGTCACTGTAATTGAAGATGGGAGTTCGGTTCCAACTTGTACTTCGATACAGACTCTTGCTAAAGATAGTCTATCCATGATTTTTGTTCTCTTATCCGAATGCAGTGGTTTGCCAATGAGAGAGCTGACTATGCTAAGTCCCTTAACACACTAGAAATGGAGGGGGAGATTGGGGAAGGAGACCCACAGAGGAATGAAGGCTCATTTTTGCTGAAAGAAGATTGAGCATCCCACTGTCTCCAAGGATTAAAGTATTGATATCGATCGCCTTATTGGTCGGCCAAAATTAAGATACGTATAGGAGGGTATCGTATTGTATTGGAGATATGCTAAGATACGCTAAAGATACGCACATAAATAAAATGGATAGAAAACACTTTTTTATATACTTTTGCATAAAAAAATAGTTAAAAAAAGCTATATATAAGTATATAACATGTATTATGCATAAACAGTAAATTGAGAGTATCGCATTAAGAATCCAAGGTTTATAATTGTCCCATAAATGTAAAATCTTTGTTCCCAACTTTGATTTCCACTTTAGTTAGAGAGAAAATGGTTGGCAGCAACTTTGGAACAAAAACACCTCAAAAAATTGTGTTTTTCTGAAAAATTACCCATCCTAGCCATTTTATGACCGTATCGGTCGATGCATACCGATACACACCGATACATACCGATACATACTGATACGTATCGATACATACTGAAACATACATTTCACTTCGATTTTAAATTTTCCATAGAGTATCGGTACGTATCGGTGCGTATCGGTATGTATCGTAAGATACGTATCGATACAAAAGGGTTTTAAAAATTTCATATATCGTATTGGCCCGTATTGTATCAGTTCTTACCGATACGGTACGATACGGACCGATACTTTAAACCCTGATTGTCTCACAAATAGTGGTTTCTTCCCAACATACCAGGGGCCTCCATCTAAGACGAAAGCTTTGTCCGATTCATCGTCGAAGTTGAAGACGAAGATTCCATTGTCTGGCATGTAAATAGCCAGAGAGCATACCGACTTCCATTGTTTCAATAGTGAAGCTTTGGCCAAGGTGAAAGGGGGCTTGCTTCCAAGCAAGGTTCCAATGACGCAGTTCTTCCACTTGAGAATCTCATAATCCAGGAGGCCAAGAGGACAGAGGCCGACAGGGAAGGAATCATGGATGACCGAAGGGTGAAAGTATAGGGTGTGGCTAGTTGAGGGATGGGTGGAGGAGGTGACTACAGAGGCATAGGAGCGATCAACAGGAGAAGGTATCGGCTGGGGAGGAGGAGGAGGAGGAGGAGGTAGCAATTGGAAAGCGGGAGAAGGCAGGTTGCAGGGGGAAGGGAGTTGCCGGCAGCAGAGGCCGCCGGAGGGGAGGGGGGCATAGGGTGGGTCACGGCATATGCACTAAAGAGTTTAGTGCTTGTATTTTCAATTCACTGATCTTGGAATCATTTGCTGCTTAAACTTTTGAATAACCATTTGTGTTGTTGTTGTGTGTGTGTTTTTTAAACTCGAGACTTTCGTAATTTCAGTCTATAGTGATCTGTCTTGTACATCTTGATGCTTGTTGCATCTTCCTGTTTACTTCTGTTGCAATATTAATCAGATGTAACCAGAACCAGAAACGAGAAGATGAAGAGGAGAGAAGGAGAAGAAGAGAAGGAGAGACCGAAAGCTGTCCAGAAACAGAGCAGCCTGCGATCAGTCCAGAATAGACTGATCGCAGGTCAATATAGTGTATATATATTGCTTAAAACAAAAGAAGAAAATACATAAAAGCCCCTCACTTAAGCTGCAACCCTAAAGGACCAAAATATGGACCCGATAGGACCAAAAGGCCCCTATCGGGTCCTGGAATTGACGCTAATCCCTTATCGGGATTAGCGCTAATTCCCAACACTCTCCCTCAAGCTGGAGCATATACATCACCCATGCTCAGCTTGGTACAACCATTGCGAAAAGTAGGGGCAAACAAGGACTTAGTGAACATGTCAGCTAACTAATCCGATGAAGGAACAAAGGGAGTTTCAATCAGCCTCTTTAGAACAGCATCTCGAACAAAATGGCAGTCCACTTCTATGTGTTTGGTTCTCTCATGGAAGACCGGATTACTAGCAATATAAACCGCAGCTTGGTTGTCACAATACATTTTAATTGGCTTGGTCATTGGAAACCCTAGCTCCAAAAGTAACTGCCGCAGCCACATCAACTCAGCAGTGGTATGAGCCATGGCTTTGTACTCAGCTTCTGCACTGGACTGGGCAATAGTAGTCAGCTTCTTGCTGCGCCACGTAACAAGATTACCTCTAACAAAAGTGCAGTATCCAGTGGTAGATCTCTGATCACTAGTAGAGCTAGCCTAATCAGCATCAGAATACCCCACTAGTTCTATATGCCGATTCGAACGATAAATCAACCCTTTTCTAGGAGCACCTTTTAGACAATGAAGAACACGAACAACATCCCAATGTGCTTTCTAAGGAGTCTACATGAACTGACTAAGGACCCCAATAGAATAGGAAATGTCAGGATGAGTCACAGGGAGGTAAATTAACTTGCCAATCAAGCTCCTGTACTGATGCACATCTTAGAGAGGTTCACTATCACATCCACACCAAATTTTTGGTGAGTGTCCATAAGAATATCAACGGGTCTGGATGCAAGCATCCCAGTATCAGATAGAAGATCCATCACATACTTCCTTTGAGACAGACTAATCCCTTTCTTGCAGCGGATTACCTCAATCCTAAGGAAATAATGAAGTTAGCCTAGATCCTTTGTCTGAAAATGGTGCTGGAGATGATCTTTTACTTTAGAAATTCCTGCCTCATCATTACCAGTCAGAATAATGTCATCAACATATACAACCAAGACAACCAGCTTATCACCTCTGCGACGAACAAACAAAGAATGATCAGAATAACACTGAGAATAACCACAAGTAACTATGGTAGCAATGAACTTGTTAAACCATGCCCTAGGAGACTGTTTCAGCCCATATATAGCCTTGTGTAAGTGACACACACGACCTGTACTCTCCCCCTGAGTAACATATCCTAGAGGTTGCTCCATATACACCTCTTCCTATAGATCACCATACAAGAAGGCATTCTTGATGTTCAATTGAAACATGGGCCAATCAAAGTTGACCGCAAGAGAAATAAGCAGACGAACAGAATTCAATCTAGCAAACGGGGAGAAGGTCTCAAAGTAACCAACACCATATGTCTGAGTATACCCCTAAGTAACCAGACGGGCCTTCAACCTCTCAACAGAGCCATCAGAATGATACTTAACAGTGTACACCCAACGACACTTCACCAGATCCTTACCAGGAGGTAAATCTACCAGATTCCAGGTACCATAACTCAAAAGGGCATCCATTTCTACATCCATGGCAGCCTTCAATCCAGGGATACGGAGGGCCTCAGTATGGGTACAGGGAATAGGGTTAGTGGAAAGAGATAGGGCAAGACCATGGATAGAAGAGGGAAGATGAGATAAAGACACAAATTTATCTGTAGGATACACAACCATAGATGTGTAAGTGTAAGAACGAGTACCTTTCCTCATTTCCTGTGCGCAATTGGTAGGTCATCAGATGGAGGAGGAAGAAGAGCTTCACCTGAGGAAGCCGACAGTGGAAGGAGTGAAGCATCTGAGGTATTTACCTCGCCACTTGGCTGTCTAATCTTCTTCCTACGTTGATAAACATGTAGAGGAGGGGAGTCACTAGCACCAGGAGCATCAGCGAAGGGTATAAGGGAGGGTATGGGTGGAGGAGATGGAGAAGACCACTCTACACTAGACGAGGGCACTGGAGGGGGGTAAAATAAAGTGCCTTCAAAGAAGGTCACATCGGCACTAACAAAGTTCCTGTGTGAAGTAGGGTCATAACATTTATACCCTTTCTGAGTACGAGAATAGCCCAAAAAAATACATTTAGTAAACCTAGGAGACAGTTTATCAACCTGCATATGCAAATTATGAACAAAGCACACACACCCAAAAACCTGAGGAGGAACAGGAAAACTTAGTAAATTAGGGAACATAACAGAGAAGGGAGATTTGTCGGACAAAACATAGGATGGCATGCGGTTAATCAAATGACATGCAGTTAAGACACCATCACACAAAAAATGCTTAGGAACATGCATATGCTATCATGGCTCGGACAACCTCAAGGAGGTGCCGATTTTTGCGCTCTACTACATTTTGCTGTGGAGTATAGGCACAACTAGTTTGGTGGATCATCCCATGAGTATCACAAAAATCAAAAATATCAGTTTGAGCATATTCTAAAGCATTATCAAAACGAAAGATTTTAATAGGAATGCTAAACTGAGTCTTTATTTCATTATGGAATTTTATAAATACATGTAAAAATTCAGACCTGTCCTTTAACATGTAAAGCCATATAAGGCATGAATGATCATCCACAAAAGTCATAAAATACCAAAACCTAAATCTATTACTGACTTTGCAAGGACCCCATACATCAGAATGGACTAAAGAAAATGAAGACGGACTACGAGACAGAGCGAGATGGGAATGACACACGGTGATGTATCTCCAACTCATAAGCCTCACACTCTAACCTAGGAGTAGACTTAAAACTAGGAAATAAAAGTTGTAACCTAGAAAGCGACAAATGACCTAAACGACAATGCCATTGCAAAGGAGTGATGTCCCCAACAGCAGTAGCAGCAGCAGCAGAAGAGGTAGGACAGCCGCTGTTGAGGTAATATAATCCATTCTTTTCACGCCCTCCACCAATCATCTTCCTCGTGTGAAGATCCTGAAAGACACAGTAAGAAGGAAAGAATGTTACTGAGCAATTTAACGAACTAGTTATTGACTCACAGAGAGAAGACTTAATGGAAATTGAGGAACATGTAAGATAGAGGATAAGTTTATGGATGGGGTAGGTGAGATAGAACCGTGACCTAGAACTAGTGTTGAAGCACCATTAGCAAGAATCAGAGTTAGGACTGGAACTAGTAGAAAAATTCTTAAAAAGTGATGACTTACCGGTCATGTGGGCAGAAGCACCTGAATCAATGATCCAGGGGGTAGAGGTAGTAGTAAGAAGGGCTGAGGTACCTATGTAGGCTAGGGTAGCAGCGGATGTAGACGCACCAATAGATGTATTAGCAAATGCCTCAAGAGTGTGCAAGCGCCGGAGCAACTGGTTGATGTCATCTAGCAGACCGGTAGTTGAATCTCCTGAAGAAGGTGTTGGTTTAGTGTCAACTGGAACCATTGTGTCCGTACCATCATCAGACACTGTATGATTAGCTGTGTTTCCCACTCTGATTTGCCATGCTTTGCCCAACAAGTCTCCATAGTATGGTTGGGCTTTCCACAGAAAGTACACTGGATTGTAGTACGGTCAGAGGGCTGTCCACCAGATCCTTGACCAGCCGATCCACGACCTCCCCCACGACCGCGACCTCCTCCACGGTTGGCATGGAAGGCAAAATTGTCTTTGGAAGACTGATCAGGTTTGGTGGAAGAGGTAATGCGCTACAGGAGTGAATATGTATCATTCAAAGTAGGCACAATATCTCCTGCAAGTAAGTGACCCTTCACTGCCTTTAAGTCATTGTTCAGACCAACCAAGAATTTGGAGACGAAGAACTCGTTACACGGAGACTTCAATTTGTCAATGTCAGTGGTCAAAGGTTGAAAGACATTGAGTTCTTCAACCATACCCTTGAAAGTACTGTAGTATTCTGCAAGTGGCTTGTCTGACTGGCGATACTGAAACAGTTTTTCATAGATATCATAGATACGGGTCATATTCTTTTTCTGAGAGTAGGTCTCCTTCAAATCATTCCACACTCCCCTGGTAGTAGAATGAAACATAACATTGGCAACGACATCGGGTTCCATACTGTTCCATAACCAAATTAAAATTAATGCATTCTCTTTCTGCCATTGAGCATAACCAGTTTCAGATTCTTTGGGAGAATCAGAGATGGTGTAATCAAGCTTGTCCTTCGCCATCAGATACACCTTGACTAACTGAGCCCAAATAAGGTAATTCGAGCTTCCCTTAAGCTTGATAGATGTAATCTTGACATTAACATTGTCCAAGGTAGAAGAGGTAATAGTAGTAGGGGTAGGGACTTTGATCTCAGCCATGAGAATCAAATAATAATCACCCACCAAGTAGGAAAAACAGCAGCAGTAAGCAATCGGACACCACAAAGCTCAACAAAAAATAACCAGCTGATGGGGGCAGCAGTAGTGTCGAATCAGCCTTTGATAGGAGAACAAAAAATTCTGCAAGAAGGCTAATTGCATGGACAAAAAACATAGTAGGCAGCAGCAACTTTCAGCAGCAAGTATATAAATAGGACAAAGTAGTAGTAGCAACCATCGGTAGAGGAGAAGAAGTCCAGCAGCTTTCTTAAACAGTAAGATCCAGCATAAAACCGATAGCAGCAGTATGGAAGATGACTTACATGTACTGTAGATCACTTCATATTAATTAGGTCATAGTAATTGCAGCAAAGAAGGCGGCTGCACACCAAGGAAGTTTATCGCTAGGTTGAAATCAGCAGCGAAAGGTTTGTTTGGACCAATCGATTTGATTAAACCTGCTCTGATACCATGTTGCAATATTAATTAGATGTAACCAGAACCAGAAACGAGAAGAAGAAGGAGAGACCGAAAGCTGTCCAGAAACAGAGCAGCCTGCGATCAGTCCAGAATAGACTGATCGCAGGTCAATATAGTGTATATATATATTGCTTAAAACAAACGAAGAAAATACATAAAAGCCCCTCACTTAAGCCGCAACCCTAACCAAAATATGGACCCGATAGGACCAAAAGACCCCTATCGGGTCCTGGAATTGACGCTAATCCCTTATTGGGATTAGTGCTAATTCCCAACAACTTCTAATAACTATGGTCCCATCCAGTTACTTTCTCAATCCATGTGACTTGATCCAATCGATGGTGGTTTGGTTTTCTTAAGAAGAAGCACTGTTTAATGATGTCGGACAATGTTTCTGATCAACTGATCTGATTTTTCTGCTTCTTGTGTGGATCTAGGAAATGAAGATACTTTAGATCTAGTGTACTTTCATTTCTGTAATTTAACTAGAAGACTGATAATATCCTAGTTAGGCATCTCCTTTTTATACAAGGCTAAACCAAAGCTGCAGAAAGATGCTGGACTAAGAGTTCTTGATGCAGCCATACAATCCTAGATTCCAGTCAAGAAATCAGAGATCCGATCAGCTGCTCCACAGGCACATATCTAAACTATTTTCTGATGAACACGATTGTAAAGGCTTGCTGATTTGCTGGTTTTAGTATCCTGCATTGGGGAGGGAGAAAAAGAAATTGAAGAGGAAAGAGGGGGTAGAGGCTGTTATGGGACTGTTATAGTACTAGTGAATAGTAACTGAAGAAAGAGAAAAAGGAAGCCTTTTTAGCTACATAATTCAAATCCAAATTCTGTATTCTAGTCCGGTAAACATCATCATGCGGAAGTGGTTACATATGTATAAGAAAACAAAAGAAAGTTTCTTAAAATCTGAAACTCTTAAGCTGCTACACTAACTAATAAGGACTCTAAAATACTTAACTAATTAGAATTGTTGAAGCCTAAGTCTTCTAGATAACTTGGGCCCCTCACTACAAACCAGTATTGGACTCTTTAATGACTAAACTAGTGAACCACATTACCTAATGGGCACCACTTTTAGTTAGATATTTATTTTCATACACCACTTTAGGCCCTCACTTTTGGGCATTATAATTCCTCAGCCAATTACAAATAAAACCCTAATTATTAAAAGCCCATACCCATAGATATTAAAATAGGACCAATTTTTGGACTGGGTTATGTAGGTCAGGATAAGAGCATGGTTCCTTGTTGAGCCAATTTTTACCCACCATCCAGGCCAGATATTAGACTGGGATTCTTTGTCATTTTAATTATAAATCATGAGTAACTCATCAAAACTATATTACAAATAAAACCCTAATTATTAAAAGCCCATACCCATAGATATTAAAATAGGACCAATTTTTGGACTGGGTTATGTAGGTCAGGATAAGAGCATGGTTCCTTGTTGAACCAATTTTTACCCACCATCCAGGCCAGATATTAGACTGGGATTCTTTGTCATTTTAATTATAAATCATGAGTAACTCATCAAAACTATGGAATTGTTTAAGAATGAAACTTGTTCCATATGAAAGCATACATAAATTTTGGATAGTGAGGGAACCTTAATTTTTCAAAAGATACTGTATTGACAGAGAAGGAATATAATGGGATGAGAACGGGGACAAGAGAAGACCTCTATGGATGTGGTATGCTTCGTTACCATGTTATAGTTTTATAGTTCTGGGGAGGAAGATAAGAGGAAAGGAGAAGCAGTAGAAGAAGAAACGGGAGAAGAAAAGATGCTTGGGGATAGACCATATCTGACGTTCCCAAACTGAAATGCTGCTGTGGCTGCTTTGGCTGTCAAACGTGTAATCTAAATATTTTAACAATAAAAGGTTTTGCCCTGGTCCTATGCAAATCATGAAGATCCTGCTTCATCCAAGAGTTTATCCATCTTGGCATACTTGGTTACCAAAAACAATTCTTGGGTTCTGTGGTTTCTCTCTGTTGATTAATTAGAAAACATATTAAATAAAAACTATATGGAATCCTCCCTCACCCCACCTTCACACCACTCAAATTTTTATTTTTTTTCTATTGAGAATTATATAATCTTTGAGGTAGTTCACTCTAGAGTTGGAGTCGATTCAATGCATCACCATTTTTTAATTGTTCTAAGTTTGGGTTGGTTCTTTCATAATCCACTCCCATCTTATGCATTAATTTATCATCTGTACAGGAGTGCTCCATAAGCCCTCAAGGAACCGC